>NW_011494742.1:752879-755237 GCF_000754665.1 Bison bison bison | reverse complement strand
ACTTTATTTTTCTGGGCTCCAAAATCACTGCAGATGGTGACTGCAGCCATGAAATTAAAAGACACTTACTCCTTGGAAGGAAAGTTATGACCAACCTAGATAGCATATTCAAAAGCAGAGACATTACTTTGCCAACAAAGGTTCATCTAGTCAAGGCTATGGTTTTTCCTGTGGTCATGTATGGATGTGAGAGTTGGACTGTGAAGAAGGCTGAGCGCCAAAGAATTGATGCTTTTGAACTGTGGTGTTGGAGAAGACTCTTGAGAGTCCCTTGGCCTGCAAGGTGATCCAACCAGTCCATTCTGAAAGAGATCAGCCCTGGGATTTCTTTGGAAGGAATGATGCTAAAGCTGAAACTCCAGTACTTTGGCCACCTCATGCGAAGAGTTGACTCATTGGGAAAGACTCTGATGCTGAGAGGAATTGGGGGGCAGGAGGAGAAGGGGAGGACAGAGGATGAGATGGCTGGATGGCATCACTGACTCGATGGACGTGAGTCTGGGTGAACTCCGGGAGTTGGTGATGGACAGGGAGGCCTGGCATGCTGCGATTCATGGGGTTGCAAAGAGTCAGACATGACTGAGCGACTGATCTGATCTGATCTGATAAAGTATCAGACCTCCAGGTGTCCCACTCAAATTCCCTTGGCACTTAACGTGTCTGAGTATGCAGACCCAAATTCCAACTGTTATCACCTCTTTGCCTCAAACATCCCTTCAGCCACACGTATGACAGGCTTTAAGTACCAGAGAAATAACACATTTTCCTAAACCAAAGGCAACCCTTGACCAAGGACATATATATAAATTCTCATATAAATACAGTTAAGGATTGAATTATATCCTCAAAAATTCATATGTTGAAATCCTCAGTTCAGTTCAGTTCAGTTCAGTCATGTCCGATTCTTTGCAACCCCATGGACTGCAGCAAGCCAGGCTTCCCTGTCTATAACCAACTCCAAGAGCTTGCTCAAACTCATGTCCATTGAGTCATTGATACCATCCAACTATCTCATCCTCTGTTGTCTCCTTCTCCTCCCACCTTCAATCTTTCCCAGCATCAAAGTCTTTTCCAATGAGTCAGTTCGTCACATCAGGTGGCCAAAGTATTGGAGCTTCAGCTCCAGCATCAGTCCTTCCAATGAACATTGAGGACCGATTTCCTTTAGGATGGACAGGTTGAATCTCCTTTTAGTCCAAGGGACTCTCAAGAGTCTTCTCCAACACCACAGTTCATCAATTACCTAGCTTTTGCATCAGTTACCTAGGATTACCGGGGGAGGATTGAAATCCTAACCTCTGGTAATTCAGATTGTGACCTTATTTGAAGATACAATCTTTACAGAGGTTACAAAGTTAAAATGAGGCCATAAGGGTGGGCCCTCACCCAATATAACTGGTGTCCTTATAAAATGGGGGCATTTAGACACAGAGACTCACAGCTACAAGACAAGGAGAGAGACCTAGAACACCTCCTTCCTTCACAGCCCTCAGAAGGAACCAGCTGGGCCGACACCTTGATTCCTGCCTCCAGCCTCCACAGCTGGCCTCCACAATACATTTTTGTTATCTGAGCCACTCAGTTTATGGCATTTCATGACAGCAGTTGTAGCAAACTAATAGAAATACCCAGTTCCCTTACCCCTTGGGTGGAGTAACTCCGAGATATGTGTTCTGTGCTGTTTCCTAGAATCCCCAGTGGGCTTCAACTCACTTGCATTATGGCCTCTGGCTTGATAACACACTCTTTATTCTCTTCGTTTCTTCCTTTTTTCACTACCTATTTTACTGGGGTGTTATCTGGGCTCAACTCTTGTGTAAATCATTGGATCTAGTCTCTGGATTTAAAATCCAGACCTTGATGAACAGTCTAGAAATTCATCTCTAGTGGGATTGATTCTAAGAAGAGATTATCTTTTTTTTTTGTCAGCAGTGTCTTGGCCAGTAACACCATCCAGGGGCTAACAATATCTGAGTGTCATTATGAAATTCGACATAACATCACCTTGGGCCATGTTTATCAAATCATTTTTCATTCAGTTCAGTTCAGTCGCTGAGTCATGTCTGATTCTTTGCGACCCCATAATTCACAGCACACCAGGCTTCCCTGTCCATCACCATCTCCCGGAGTTCACTCAAACTCACATCCATCGAGTCGGTGATGCCATCCAGCCATCTCATCCTCTGTCATCCCCTTCTCTTGCCCCCAATCTCTCCCAGCATCAGAGTCTTTTCCAATGAGTCAACTCTTCGTATGAGGTGGCCAAAGTACTGGAGTTTCAGCTTTAGCATCAGTCCTTCCAAAGAACACCCAGGACTGATCTCCTTTAGAATGGACTGGTTGGATCGCCTTGCAGCC
>NW_011494742.1:752308-752779 GCF_000754665.1 Bison bison bison | reverse complement strand
ATGAACCTTTGTTGGCAAAGTAATGTCTCTGCTTTTGAATATGCTATCTAGGTTGGTCATAACTTTCCTTCCAAGGAGTAAGCGTCTTTTAATTTCATTGCTGCACTCATCATCTGAAGTGATTTTTGGAGCCCCAAAAAATAAAGTCTGACACTGTTTCCACTGTTTCCCCATCTATTTCCCATGAAGTGATGGGACCAGATGCCATGATCTTCGTTTTCTGAATGCTGAGCTTTAAGCCAACTTTTTCACTCTCCTCTTTCACCTTCATCAAGAGGCTTTTTAGTTTCTCTTCATTTTCAGCCATAAGGGTGGTGTCATCTGCATACCTGAGGTTATTGATATTTCTCCCAGCAATATTTCTCCCTGATTCCAGCTTGTGCTTCTTCCAGCCCAGCATTTCTCATGATGTACTCTGCATAGAAGTTAAATAAGCAGGGTGACAATATACAGCCTTGGCGTACTCCTTTT
>NW_011494742.1:750611-751415 GCF_000754665.1 Bison bison bison | reverse complement strand
TGCTTCCTGACCTGCATATAGGTTTCTCAAGAGGCCGATCAGGTGGTCTGGTATTCCCATCTCTTTCAGAATTTTCCACAGTTTATTGTGATCCACACAGTCAAAGGCTTTGGCATAGTCAATAAAGCAGGAATAGATGTTTTTCTGGAACTCTTGCTTTTTCCATGATCCAGCGGATGTTGGCAATTTGATCTCTGATTCCTCTGCTGCCGAGGTCCAGCCCCGGCTGATCCAGGGAATTCGAAGGGGAGACAGCTTCGGTGAGTTCACTGGCTTTATTTAAATATTCATCAAAGATATAAAGAGTAATATAATGAGGATAGCTCAGTAGGAAAATTCAGCGGAGAAAAGAGGCTGAGTAGCTAGGTTTACGTGGAAAATCAATATAACCTGTGACAACAGGTTAGCTCTGACCACGGAGGCCGCAGGCGCCCTCTTGAATAGCGGAAGGTGCCCCACCTTAGGCACCTTCTCGAGTGGGTCTTAGAAGCCCAGGCAATAAATAGTCGCAGAGGACCTCCACGCTCCAGATGGAGACTCAGCCAGAATGTGAAAAGAAAGAATGATATGGGGAGACCAAGCTTTGGTGAGCAAGGCCCGTAGCTTTATTTTCAACAGGGGCTTTTATACCCTAAGTTGCACATAGAGTCGGACACGACTGAGCGACTTCGCTTTCACTTTACACTTTCATGCATTGGAGAAGGAAATGGCAACCCACTCCAGTGTTCTTGCCTGGAGAATCCCAGGGACGGGGGAGCCTGGTGGCTGCCATCTATGGGGTCACACAGAGTCGGACACGACTGA
>NW_011494742.1:749185-750511 GCF_000754665.1 Bison bison bison | reverse complement strand
CCATCCTCTGAAGGTGTTAGATAAAGTTGCATTCCTATAGGGCAGAGGTGCAGTGGGTTTACAACAAAGGAAAGAATTTATTACCTTAAGGGCCTAAAGTTGCTAACACCAAGGCCACTACTTATTTTTCTACATACCAAGTATATTAATTAATACACATTCAAGGATACAAAACAGGGGATGTGGAAACTTGGCAGCAAGCATTGGCTCATCAATGAAATTCTTTACTAGTTTTATTCTGACAGTTTCTAACTCTCCGAGAGCCTCTAAGCTATTTGAATATCTTAAGCTTCCCGTGCCTCTCAGGGCTGGGAGACTGTAAACAATCGTATGCATAGCTGTAGGAGTCCGGGTAAACTTGTCAGGTGAATTAGAGAGCTATCTGAGGGGTTTGGATTTAAACACTCCTAATGCCCAGGAATTTAACTCTTTTTCAGAGAGAGAGAGATTGTGGTGGGGGACAGCCCCCATAAAGTCAGAGGTGAGAGCACAAAGCAGTAAAGTAGGCAGACTCTGGTTTTGGGGGGTAGATGATCGAGAATATCCAGGGGGACTCCTGAGGCTCGATCCCGCCTTTGCGTATGCTGAGCCTCTTCCTCATGACCTTTGCCACGGGCGGAGCTCCTCACGCTGGCTCCCAGCACTCTGCCTTTTCTAAAACCAGCTTGAACATCTGTAAGTTCACTGTTCATGTATTGCTGAAGCCTGGCTTGGAGAATTTTGAGCATTAGTTTACTAGCGTGTGAGATGAGTGCAATTGTGTGGTAGTTTGAGCATTCTTTGGTATTGCCTTTCTTTGGGATTGGAATGAAAACTGACTTTTTCCAGTCCTGTGACCACTGCTGAGTTGTCCAAATTTGCTGGCATATTGAGTGCAGCACCTTCACAGCATCATCTTCCAGGATTTGAAATAGCTCAACTGGAATTCCATCACCTCCACTAGCTTTGTTCGTAGTGATGCTTTCTAAGGCCCACTTGACTTCACATTCCAGGATGTCTGGCTCTAGGTCAGTGATCACACCATCGTGATTATCTGGGTCGTGAAGATCTTTTTTGTACAATCCATAAGACTTATTTTCTCTAAGAGTAATTATTTTAAGGTTTGGCGCCATCCTCTGAAGGTGTTAGATAAAGTTGCATTCCTATAGGGCAGAGGTGCAGTGGGTTTACAACAAAGGAAAGAATTTATTACCTTAAGGGCCTAAAGTTGCTAACACCAAGGCCACTACTTATTTTCTACATACCAAGTATATAATTAATACACATTCAAGGATACAAACAGGGATGTGGAAACTTGGCAGCAAGCATTGGCTCATCAATGAAATT
>NW_011494742.1:748534-749085 GCF_000754665.1 Bison bison bison | reverse complement strand
ACACAGAGTCGGACACGACTGAAGTGACTTAGCATAGCATAGCATTGCACATAGAGGATAATAGGGGATGTGAAATCATGCAAAGTCAGCAGTCTTGATCCTTATCGAAACCAGGGTTTCTTTCCTGCAAATTTATCGTATACAAATGGTTTAGGTGATTTACATCATCTTCTGGCCAGAAGGCCTATTAACATTTTATGACTCTGACAAAGGTTTGTCAATCCATCAGATCAGATCAGTCGCTCAGTCGTGTCCAACTCTTTGCGACCCCATAATTTACAGCACGCCAGGCCTCCCTGTCCATCACCAACTCCCGCAGTTCACTCAGACTCATGTCCATCGAATCAGTGATGCCATCCAGCCATCTCATCCTCTGTCGTCCCCTTCTCCTCTTGCCCCCAATCCCTCCCAGCATCAGAGTCTTTTCCAATAAGTCAACTCTTCACATGAGGTGGCCAAAGTACTGGAGTTTCAGCTTTAGCATCAGTCCTTCCAAAGAAATCCCAGGGCTAAATCTCCTTCAGAATGGACTGGTTGGATCTCCTTGCAGG
>NW_011494742.1:747054-747268 GCF_000754665.1 Bison bison bison | reverse complement strand
GGCGAGCGCCAATGCTGCGACTTATCGCCTCCCTGCCACTCGGTTATCTGGGTGTAAAACCGGCGTGCCTTCTCAGGCAGATGTTGACCGTCCAGACCCCCAATAAGTTTTAGTTAGCAAAGAAGCCAGTTTTATAGATAATGTCTCTCTGGGGCTGCGATTGCCCCCTTCCGGCTCTGGCTGCCTGTCACCGGAGGGGGAAGGTCTGCAGCCG
>NW_011494742.1:725857-746900 GCF_000754665.1 Bison bison bison | reverse complement strand
TCTTTAATATTTTTTCCTACCTCCTTTCAAGGAGTTGGGTTGCTTTTCTGGGTGCCTGATGTCCTCTGCCAGCATTCAGAAGTTGTTTTGTGGAATTTACTCGACGTTTAAATGCTCTTTTGATGAATTTGTGGGGGAGAAAGTGTTTTCCCCGTCCTACTCCTCCGCCATCTTGGCGCCTTCCCTCGTATTTTTTCAAGTTATACTTTTGTCTCAGTATATGCCCAGGGTGGGATTCCTTGATCATATGGCAACTATATTTTTAGTCTTTTGAGGAAGCTTCATACTGTTTTCCTCAAGGAGAGCCTGTGCATCAGTGTTTTCCAGCCCTCTGTCAGACTGGGGAGGTGGGCACTCTGCTCCTTCCCCTCAGGGAACCCTGCAGGCCCCTAGGAGTGTTCCTGATCATTATTCACAGTGAACCTACTGTGTGTGGAAAACTTCCTGGGTACCAAGCCTTGTGTCGAGAACTTTAAGTGTCTTTGTCTCTCTTGAGCCCCTTCACAGCCCAGTGAGGTCGATGCCATTAAACCCCGTTTAGTAGAGAAGGAAATGGCAACCCACTCCAGTATTCCTGCCTAGAGAATCCCATGGACAGAGGAGCCTGACCGGCTACAGTCCATGGGGTCACAAGAGTCAGACATGAATTAACAACTAAACCACCACTATATTATTTTCCATAGTGACTGCACCAGCTTATATTCCCACCAACAGCATAGGAAGACTCCCTTTTCTCCACACCCTCTACAGCATGATTATTTATAGACCTTTTAATGATGGCCATTCTAACTGGTGTGATGTGGTGCTTCATTGTTGTTTTCATTTGCACTTCTCTAATAATTAGTGATGGTGCGCATCATTTCACGTGCCTATTGGCCATCTACATGTCTTCTTCAGTAGAAATGTTTATTTAGGTCTTGCACCCATTTTTTTATTGGGTTGTTTTTGTTGTTGTTGTTGTTGCTATTGAATTGTAGGATCTATTTGCGTATTTTGAAAGTTGAGCTCTTGTCAGTTGCATCATTTGCAAATATTTTCTCCCAGTCTATAAGTTGTCTTTTCATCTTGTTTATGGTTTCCTGGGCTGTGAGAAGCTCCTAAATGTAATTAAATCCCTTTTGCTTATTTTTGCTCTTATTTCTTTTGTGAGATATGGTCTTATATGGTGCATGCTGCTGCTGCTGCCGCTAAGTCGCTTCAGTCGTGTCCAACTCTGTGCAACCCCATAGATGGGATTCTCCAGGCAAGAACACTGGAGTGGGTTGCCATTTCATATATGGTCACAATATGGTACTGCATGTTTTGACTCCAATAGGTAGAAAACACAGGCCTGGGAACTGAGAGGTAGGTTGACCTCTGTCACCATAGCTTACACTGGTCCACCTGGGGAACGTTTGTTCCCATCCCTTTGACATTAGGCTCTGTGGATTAGAGTACCTGGCTCTAGGTGGTTGGCCGGGGATTCTATCAAGAGACATAAAAGAGTTCCACTAAACTACCACTGATACCTGGTCATTTGGGGTCCTGGGGTAGACCAGGAAGCAGAGAAAGGAGTAACTCAGCAGGAGAAGGTGATTGCCACAAGGAAAGGTGGGCAAGGAGGAATGTATCTGAAATTCGGGTGTTTCACTGAGTTGCCTCTTGATGTTGCCAAGCCTGATAAACCTAAACTTCCAATTTCATCCAACAGAGTCTGACAAGAGTCTTAACCAGGGGCTAAGACCCCTTAGGGTTGAGGGTCTACGTTACCCCACCAGTCAAGCAATGTGGACAAGCAGAAGACCAGACAACTGTGAAGGGAACTCTATGTGTGCATTCGTTTGATGGTGCTGCCATAGCAAAATACCAGAGACTGAGTGGCTTAAACAATAGAAATTAATTTTCCCACAGTTCTATAGGCTGGAAGTCCAGAATGAAGTTGCCAGCAGAATTGGTTTCCTCTGAGGCTCTCTCTTCAGCTCACGGACAGCCGCCCTCTTGCTACCTCTTCACACACTCATCCCTTTGTGCAAACTCACCCCTAATGTCTCTTCTTCTTCCTATAAGGACTGGATCGGGGCCCCACTCCAAAGGCCTTACTTCAACTTAATCACCTCTTTAAAGGCCCTATCTCCAAAATGTTCACACAGGTATCGAGGGTTCAGACTTGAACATATGAATTTGGGGGGACAGAATTCCTAACAGTGTGGTAGAGGAAGATGATGATTAATGTCAATTATGGACTCAGGACCATCTGTAGCAGCAGGTACTAAAGCTCGTTGTACTAAACTTCCTGGTGTGTGTGTGTGTCTGTGTGTCTTTTGGAAGCTGAGACTTGAAGTGGTGACAGGAGGCATGCGGGACACAGGTGGACCTGAGCCATGCAGGGGTCAGCACTGCCAGTGCTCTGGCAACATCCTCTCAGCATCTATCACTCCCTCACACACCAGCCCAACTTCCAACTGCAGGAGGCACACGAGGACTCTCCAGCAGCTGGAAGCCACTCTGCCAGTGTTCACAGCAGGCCAGAAATGCCAGGGAATGATGCCTCCCAGGAGCAGCGCTCTACCTGTGATGGGTGGGAGTTGGTGAGTGACTACCCCAGCTCTCTCCCCTCAGGTGAGCTCTCTGATGTGCAGACCCCACAGTCACTCAAGGGTCCTGGCAGCTGAAGCACATGGCTCACAGGGTTTCCTTTTCTTTCCTATTTTACTTCCCCACTTCTATCCCCACTTCTTTCTGGGATCACCCCCTGAAAAGTACCTGCACTCAAATCCTTATCCCAGGGTCTGCTTCTGGTAAAACCCAAATTAAGGTGCTGACAGTCTGCAGAATAGCCCATACCTACTAATTTATCATGTGAACTTATTTAACTGGCTTCCTTGACACTCCTCTGTCACCTGATCATTGCTCTAGCTACGTTAGCTTCTTCTAGGCCACTAATTCTTACATATTTACCACCATGTGTCAGGTGCTGGGGATATAAGCAAGAAAAACGATGAGGGACCCTGCTGCCATGGATACTACAGTCTAGGAGGGAAGCCAGACTTTGAACAATTAATTTTAAGAGGGAATTCTGTAATAACAGGAAAATGTAAAAGTGGGGAAGGAGACACCAGTGGAAGTCCGCCAAGCCCAGAGGCAGGGAAGCTACCTCCCCAAGAAAGGGATCCTACATCTGTCTCCTGAAGGGTTAGTAGGAAGTGGCATGGTGCCAGTCTCTGTCTGGCTTCCCTGACTAGAAGTTTGTCCTTCCATGATCTAATAGTAGCAACTGTGACAAGGAGTGAAACAGAGTTTGGAAGAGAGGTACAATGAACATGAAAATGCAAAATAAACACCAAACCACCAAGAATCTTTATTTCACTTCATATCAAACTGGCAGAGCAATAAAATAAAAATATTTTCAATTCTTAAAACTTTTTACATCAGTTACACTGACCAATAGAGAGAAAACTGAAATCCCTGAGGACCTGCTAATAATAAATAAAATACTTAAAAACAGAATGTTCTGAGTTCAAAGGAAAATTTCCTGAGCCTGTTCAGTTTGGGGAAGTCAGTGGCCCTTTGCAAACTTCAGTTTCTCAAAAGGATATCCAGCTGATGCAAGCGTCCGGCCATGACAAGAAGCTGCTTCTTCCAGCAGCACCTTATGCAAAAAGGGGAAATTATCAGCCTTCCTTCAATCACTTTGTCCATGCTTCTGGGAAAGCTATGCTCAGAGCAGAAAAGGAAAGTGTTTGCTCTTTGTGGTACCACAATGTTACAACCATGCCAGTGTGATTTTAACTTGTCATTAACTAAAATGCAGTTTACTCAGTGTGAATATTAGACCAAGGTACACAATCTCTGGGCTGTGTGTGGATGACCAAAAAAGACTCAGATACTTGTGAGAGGGTAAGATTGACACTTTAAAAATTCCAGGATCTAACAAGGAAAAGCTTCTCTGTGAAGACTTAAGATTGAGTACCGGTTTTGTAAGTCTAAAACTCTCTTCTGGGATAGAGTCAACATACCATATTTCATTGATTCTAGGATGTATTGTCCCCTACACTTTAGAAACTCAAATTCCAGTGGGCTTAGCCATTGTCACAAGCATCAGTTCCTCTACTGACTTTCTTAGTGGCATATAAATAATGGGATGTTTTACAATGAATGGCTTCTTAGATTAAATACGGTGCTCTGTAGTTCAGTACACATAGTGAGCCATATAAAAATAAACCTGACATTCAAACCCTGGTAATCTCTTCAGCTGAAAAGATGCAGCAAAAACTTTGGTGTCTCAAATTTCAACACGAGCATCACAGCCTCAGGAAGCATTAGAAGGACGATAACGTGAGATGAGCTTGCCCTCTACTTCTGTGTCTGTCCCTAACTGTAGGGAGATTGATTTCACACTTCTGGGCCCCATTTCCTCATCTGCAAAATGAGAAAGTGCTATGAGATGGCCTTTAAATCTTCCAGCCAAAAAGGAAGGTGATTTTGAATGTTGCACCACTGAGAGTTATGTGTCACCATGGAAATTCCATAGTCACACTGCCCTCAAAGGCAAAGGAGCTTCTTGAGCGGGTTGCTGGCTCAGACTCCTCTTCACCCTTCCCTGCCCCAAACCGCAAGTCAAAGTTTTAAATCCAAAGACTTTCCTGAATCAAGTAGAAAACATACAATTTTAGTAACTTGATTAGGAAAGGATAATTCTTCAGTCTTGGGCAATTTACAAACTTTTAAAAACTGCAGAACTCTACTAGATTAAGTTGAACTAAATGACTGCCATAAACTTAAAAATATTAAAAAATCATAGCAAGGGTTCACTTCAAAGTCTTCACGATTGACATAATTTCTACAGATTCTGCTGCTTTAAGTGCTTCTTTCCATGCCTTAGAAATGCCAGCCAGAAAAAGCTTTGTTTTCTGAAAGAAATAACAAAGACATTTCATTTGAATCAACTATTCACATCAGCACCCTGCTCCTACATTGTGATTTTATTCAATGAGAACAATGTGCTTGGTCAAGGAGAATAAATAGTGAGAGATGAGTTTTCAAGTGGTGGAAAATGGAATTTTTTTGGCCAAGCAGCATGTAGGATCTTAGTTCACTAAGCAGGGATCAAGCCCATGCTCCCCTGCAGTGAGTCTTAACCACCGGATCACCAAGGAAGTCCCCATAAAATTATATATTTTTGATATATATATATTTTTAATTCAAAGGTTATAATCTGTTTTTACCTAAACATGTTAGGATTAAAAACAGGAATAGCAGCTAAAATCAACAATTGCAGAACAAATGCAAATCCTTAAACCTTCCTATTTAAATGTCATTTCCAAAGTTTTATTCAAACTATTTAAATGTTGTGGTAAGTCATTTAACTAAGTTATTAATAAAGGTAGACTCTCTCAAATTCTCTTAAATTCGGTCAATTACACATGTGGATTCCTATTCCTTGAGCTGATGCAGACACTAATGAGGCCCAGTAAAATGACCTAACTTGAGTAAACGTGTTGGTGTGGACATCTTGCATTCAAACGGCAAATTCTTGGGCTCTGAGGAACTAGAGTTGTTGGGTCAAATGCTGTTATTAAGCAGGTAGAATGTATGCTTTATCCAAAAAGGTGAAGGAAAGAAAGAAAGCAGAAAAGAGAAAGCAAAGAAGGAAGGAAGGAAAATAAAGACAGGGGAGGGAGGGAAAGAAAAGAGAGCAGAGGGAGGGCCAGGAAGGAATGAGAGAAAAAGGAAGAGAGGGAGGGAAGAAAGGGAGGTAAAAAATAAAAAAGAAATTTGTGGTGTTGCCAGTGCCCTGCCCTATAGTCATTACTGGCTGGTACTCTAGAGAGCAGGGTCCATCTTTGAACGCCAAGTCATTGATTTCCCATGTTCCTACTCTACTTTTAAAATGCACTGGGCCTCTTTCCACGAGGAAGAGGGGTTTATGAAATGAAAAAGTGATAACTGGCTGACTACAATTGGTAGGTCAGAAAATTATATACAGTCAGAGGATGAGGATTTTTATGTCTTCAATATTCACTATCTTTCACAGCAAAGGTCTTTAAATACTACACATACTTCTTAAGGAGAAGGCAATGGCACCCCACTCCAGTACTCTTGCTTGGAAAATCCCATGGATGGAGGAGCCTGGTAGGCTGAAGTCCATGGGGTCGCTAAGAGTCGGGCACGACTGAGCGACTTCACTTTCACTTTTCACTTTCATGGATTGGAGCAGGAAATGGCAACCCACTCCAGTATTCTTGCCTGGAGAATCCCAGGGACAGAGAAGCCTAGTGGGCTGCTGTCTATGGGGGTCGCACAGAGTCGGACATGACTGAAGCGACTTAGCAGCAGCGTACTTCTTAAGCAATTTAAAGACTTACATGTAAACATAAATAATATACTAGCTGAATATTTCTGTCTAATCAATTTTGTTTCATAAGAGACAGTGAATTTCACCAACAACAAACCGAGAAGCGTGGGAGAGAGACTTTCCCAGTTCTACTGTGACTCTCTGAATCCTACCCACCCCTCCTGTCACTCCCAGGAAGACACTAAGATCAGTAACATGCAAGAAGATCAACTCTTTAAAAGAGTTTTTAATGAAAGAAACAATAAATTAGCACTGTAGACTAATTACACACATGGATAGATGAAAAGAAAACCTACCATCTGTTTAGGAAGATATCCTTTCAGAGGTTTTCTTTGCTCATATATACATGTATATGCCCATTTGGGTTAAAAGAATTACAGCTCACGAGGAATTTCATTTGGTAATGTTGTTTTGTCTTCAGAGACATTCCTTCTGGTTGATATTGACTTGGGGCATGTTGAGTGCCAGTGCCAGCACCTGAGTGCCATACAGGAAGAATCACCTTTGCAGCCACTGTGGGCTTAGCAGTTCTGCTCCAGGAGCCGTTGTGCTTTACTAACGAGGTCAGAGTACTAATCACCTGGTGCGTGATGATGCTCTTGCCCATGGGATTTCCCAGGCAAGAATACTGGAGTGGGTTGCCATTCCCTTCTCTAGGGACTCTTCCCCACCCAGGCATTGAACCCGTGTCTCCTGTATTGGCAGGTGGATTCTTTACCACTGAGTCACCTGGGAAGCTCAAATTTGTTTGTAGCAGTGCCTTAAGTATAGGTGTGCAATAGCCACAAAAGAGATTAACAAGAGCAAATAAAGAGTCCAAGAATAAAGGGGGAATGTCCTCATTCAAGTAGGTATGGAATGGTCTTGGTACCCTCTCAGCTGTGGGAACCAGAGAGGCCATTCTGCAAGTGCACCATGCCCACCAGTGTAAGACCTGATGCAAGGCGTTTGCAGTCATATTGTAGGGAAGCTTCAAAGACTTCAAAACTACAGTCACTAGTCTAAATGCAACTTGATTCTGTGAAGATGAAAGGTTCTTACCACTGATGTTACTGATAGACCAAACTGTAGTTATTATCAAGTAAAGAGTAATCAGGGTCATCTGCAAAGGGCATAACAAAGAGCAACACTAAGTTAACATTTCTTCATGATAAGATCTTAGCCCTTTTCAAATCAAACCATTCCACTCTGAGTCTAGTGACTGCTATTCTGTAAGAAGAAAACATTTGGCAACAAAACCTACAAATAATAGTCATAACTACAAGCCAGAAAACATACTGGAAATTTCTATTATAATTTATTTGCCCTTTTTCATCCGTGCCCAGCTATCATTCCCCACAGTAAAATCATCTTCAGAAATGGACAAAAGTAAGTCCCATATTATCAAGTGGTATTTAAAAGGTTATGAGAAATAAATTAACTTACATTCTTACAGAGTTCCAAGATGTAATTTCAGCCACTAAATTTTTGCTAAGATGCTAAATGCAATCTAAGATGTCTCCTCCCTCTTCCCTTGAACATAGGTAGGTATATCTTTTATTCAAATAATAGGTATTTGCTCAGAACCGGCTACGTGCCCAGTATTGTGTTACATTTCGTGATTGATTCAGGAGAAAACAAAATGTCTGCCTTCAAGGATCTTATAATTACCCAGGGAATACAGACTAACAAAAAGCACTAAATATTTCGTTCCCCTAGAGTTATTATAGGAGTTCAGAAAGAAAAAGACACCAGAGTGATTCTGGAAAGATCCAATTGTGGGCGGTGCACAAAATATATTAGGTTATATGTTTCTAGACATCTTCTATAAATTATATTTCAGTGTCATCCAAAGGAAACTATATCTCAGTTTTGTCATTTTCATGGCCTAAGTTGAATTAGTCTCTTAGTAAAAATCCCTTATAAGTTTGAGTGTAAGTTACTTGAGTATAAGTTACTTGAGTAACTGAATTCTCTTGGATAAGCTATAAAACAGAACACAAATTACCAAATTCCACTATGACAAAGAGTATTATAGTTTCTAATAATAAGTTCATTCTCTTGGAAATTTTATTCTATTTATTCCCTTCTCTCCTTTTATTTCAAAATTCTAGCTACTCAACCTTAAATAAAACCTGACCTAAGATTTCAAATGATCTTTCTTGGTAGCATACCTGGTAAGCTTTTAGGATTTGGTAGAGGTCCTCTCCTGTAAGAAATGGAAACCAAAATCTTTCAGATAAGTTCTTGCTGTTTTTTCCAATTTTCTACTTCACTCTACAAACATACTGTATGCTAGTCAGACTGGGTTTCTGCTCTAGAGGGTTAAGAAGACTTCAGATGAAACCAAAGCTCTGCAGCACTGACCTCCTGGATCTAGGCTACAAATACTACCCTATGCTAGGGAGCAGGATGCCCAGAGCTCTGCTCCACAGCCCAGAAATCTACTGTGTGGGCCAGAGTTCCTGATCACCTTGGACAGTCTTCACGTGCAAAACAGGAAGTCAAACAGCTCCTACTTTGCCTTGAGAGTTAAAGGAAACAATTCCTAGTAAGAGCTTTGAGCAGCACTTAGCATTCCCTCTCATAAACATTTATTATTATTTATGTGTTTGGGTGTGCTGGGTCTTTGTTGCAGCACACAGGCTTCTCTAGTCGTGGCACACAGACTTAGTTGCCCCATGGCATGTGGGATCTTAGTTACCCAATCAGGGCTAAAACCCCCATCCCTTGGACTGGAAGGTGGATTCTTAACCATTGGACCACCAGGGAAGTCCTGCGCTTGGCTTCCTTCCTACTCAAACACTCCCCTATCTTTTTAAAATTTGGACTGAAAATTCAACGGCTTAGATTTCAGGGTGACTGTATGTAAAACAGAAGCTTCTTTTCCCTCACAATCCTTTATATCAGGGGCAGCAAGTTTTTTCTCTAAAGGTCCAGATAGTCAATGATTTAGGCTTTGCTGGCCACATGACGTTTCTATCTCAGTGCTACTCATCTCCAGCATGAAAGCAGCCATAGACAGAAAGGAAACCAATAAGTACAGCAAAACTCTCCATATGAACACTGATGTTCATGTTTCATGTAATTTTCACATGGCACAAAATAGTTTCCTTTAAATTTTTCTCAACCATTTAAAAACATGAAAACTGTTCTTAACTTGTAGGCCCTACCAAAACAGGTAGGCTGGATTTGATTCACAGGGAGCCAGAGTTTGCCAACTCTTGCTTTCTACAAGAAAGGTCTAGGATTGGGACTCCCCAAGTGGTCCAACGGCTAAGATTCCGAGTTCCCAATGCAGGGAGTGTGGGTTCAATCCCTGGTCAGGGAACTAGATGCTGCAACTAAAGATCCTGTGTGCCGCAAGTAAGACCCAGTACAACCAAATAAATAATAAATAAGTAAAAATCAATAAATATTATTAATAGAAAAGTACAGGATTCGTGCATAAGTAATAATAATCACACTCAAGCATGACACAATTCTCCTTAAACTATGACCAGTACAATCCATTTAACATTTGTCCTAAAAACGCTATTTCCAAAAGTCCAGAAACCTCTCTAAACAAATGCAGTGGTGACACATTCCGATTCTAACATGTTTGTATTAGAACTGAAACACTAAAAGTACAAATGCTCATTAAAAGTACTCTTCTTTTTCTGGCCTCACTGCAGCCTGAACTCCCTGCAGTGGAAGTGTGGAGTCTTAACCACCGGACCACCAGGGAAGTCCCTAACAGCACTTTTCTTCATGTGAAAGAAAGCTGGATATTACCTTGCCGAGTTAGGCCCTGTAGCCTTTCCTGGGGCTGCATTCTTCTGGGGGCAGTAGAAATTCTCATACATGATGGGTGCTAGGGAATCATCAAGACATAAAACATTAAAGAAGCTGATGACTTCCATTCTCAATGACATGTGACACGAAAGACTGATAGTATTGCCTAAATAACATCCCCCAGCCCACCACTCCATTCACCTGGTGGAGTCTGTCCAGTTCCGCGTTGATTCACAAAGTACTCAATGTCCTTCTCGATGCTGCACATCTCTAAACTCTTACGGACTTTTTCATACATCTAACAAAAAAGAAGATAAATCAAGGTAGAGCTACGTCCGTAAAAATGGTGGCATGGAGTATTAAAACGGGAGGTGTGATGAATGGCTATTTTCCAAATTTTGTCTTGAAAAGAAAAAAAAAAAAAAAAGATACCACAATGTCCTGGACTCATATAGAGGGATTTCTTTGATGTATATCTGCTATTACATTTTTTTTAAAGATGACAAAAAATAATATCTTTGTAGCAGCACAGTAATCTTAAAGACTTAAAAAAAAAAAAATGCATGGGATGAAGAGAATAGATACCAAGTCCCATGACCAATCCTACACACAAATGCAAAGACAACTGGAGAAAAGTTCTTCAGTCAATCCTACCTGTTTTCTGGGTGTTATTTTCAAAACTGAATGTCCCATCTAAGTGAGAGTGGCTATTTCTTAGGAAAGAAGGTTGTGATAATTTGATTCTGCTCCTTCTGAGACCTGGGAACCCAGGACAGTTGCTGTGCATGAGTTAAACCTGGGTCACTAATGGCCCTTAACACTGCTGACATTAAACCCTGAGCCCTGGAGTGACCATTAGCCTGGGCGTGGCTCAGCCTGCTAGTTCCTGGTACTTACTGTCCTGGAGTGACTCCGTTCCAGACTGGAGCAGTCCCCGGGACTCACATTCATGTTGTGACATCTGTTTTCCATAAATTAAACTGCATTTGGGTCCTTTCTTTGCTCTCCTACCCTAAATGTGAATTTCTCAGTGAGAGACTCATGATGGTAAAGTGAGCCAGGAGTCAGGCAGGTTAGGTGTTTCTCTGGGTCCATACTCACTGTGTATGCAGTCACTGTACCTACCTGGGCCTCTAATGACAGGGGATGAGCTAACAACTGTCTCTGACTCCTCCCACTCTACGAATCTAATATGCAGAGCATCCTCCGTGGATAACTCTGACTCACCTCATCACTTGTGACGCATTGTTGTGAGAGCTGATTCATATGTAACCACAGTGCATTTCGAAAGAAGTTTATTCGTTCACATTCTTGAGCCTCAAACACCTGTAGAAACAGGTACATACATGCAGAGAAAGGGTCTAGACTGCCCATGATGTAAGAAACAATTTCAACCTTGAATTGTCTGTAAGCTTATAGTCTCATTTAGTATACTCCCACCCACTGCTGAGGAAGCTCATACACTCTTAACTCCGGCAAATGGATTTTAATAACATACTAACACAAATAGGACTGGATACAGTTTTGTACATAAGAGGTGATGGTGAACCCAGCTGTCACTGTTCTAACCTGAATTGTGGCTCACATTTCCCACTGCCTAATGGACAATCTGCATGTGGGTAGCTTGCCAGAGCCTCCAATGCAAAGTTTTGCCCTCAGGTTTCCCTGATGGTCCAGTGGTTGGGGGTCCGCTTTGCATCGAAGGACAGATTGCAATGCAGAATTTGCAATGCTAATTCAGTTCCTGGTCTGGAAAGATCCCACCAGCCACAGGGCAGCTAAGCCCGTCAGCCACAACTACTGAGCTTGAGCTCTGGAGCCCACAAGCCACCACTACTGGAGCCCACACCCTCCAGAGCTTGTGTTCTGCAACAAGAGAAGCCCATGCACCGCAAACTAGGGAATGGCCCCCGTTAACCTCGACTCGAGAAAGCCCACTCATTGTGGGCCCAGAGTTTCTGGTTCCAGGGGCCTGGAATTGGTCTAATAAAAAGATCTGCATCTAACAAGGATGTTGGTACAGGTCCCAGGACCTCCCTTTGAGAACCACTGGTAAGAAAAATGTATAGACAGGGTGACAGAAACTTGAGGAAGTTTCCAGGTGGAGTCTACTTTCTCTGGGACATTGTGAGGCACATGTTGAAAATGAGGAGGGCCATGGCGAAATGAAAGGTGTGAGAATAAAAATCTCTAAAGCCAACTCTGCTGCTCCCTGCACTGCCTTGTCACAGAGAAAGGAGAAGCTTTCAGTGGGAAGTCACAAAGAAAGTGAAAGTAGCTCAGTCGCGTCCGACTCTTTGTGACCCCATAGACTATACAGTCCATGGAATGCTCCAGGCCAGAATACTGGAGTGGGTAGCCTTTCCCTTCTCCAGGGGATCTTTCCAACCCATGGATCGAACCCACATCTCCCGCATTGCAAGCGGATTCTTCACCAGCTGAGCCACAAGGGAAGCCCTGGACGTCACTAAAGCAAGCGTTAATTGATTTCAGCTGCTTCATAACTGCGACCCAAACAGAGCAAGCCATTGACAGAATGGGACGGCAGGATCAGGATGGGCAAGAAGCAGAAAGACAAGGTTTGCAAGAAAACATTCCAGTCCTTCCATCCTCTACTTAAAGTCCACATTTCTAATTTGCCTTCAAGCAATTCTACAAAAGTAGAGGGAGAAAGACCCGCCCGTGCGCTTCCAGATACCTCGCAGGCCTTGATGTGCTCGCTCTGCCACTCATTCCGGACCCTGTCCAGCGTGTTGATTTGCAGCATGTACAGCTTGTCTGCAATGGAGGGGAGGGGCCTGGGTCTGGAAACTGGGAGGAGCGGGGCTCGCAGACCCAGCCCCCAGGCCCCTCCCGAGAGCTCACAGGGCTCCTGGGGACTCTGGAGGCTGGAAGGCCATAATTACATCTCACCCTCATCATAGCTTTGTGAAAAATAAGCAAAGGCAGGCATCACTTTCTTTCTAAAGAAAAACCAAACAATCAGCCAGAAGTGTTCCAAAGAAAGAGAACTAAAGGCTGACCAAAAAAAAAAAAAAAACCTCACCAGGGTTTCCCTCTACCTCTTTCCATTTTGAGGAAAATTAAATGAGGCAGGCAGAAAAGTGAACTAGGAAGTCACTTCAGTTTTGGATTTAGAGACTTAAGGGACCACGGTCGTAAGAGGTTTGTCTCTTGCAGGAAACTCTGGAAATTAGAAGCCCTTGCAAACTCTTGGTTTGAATCCTTAGATTTCAGTGATGACGAGACCTCACAACGTGGCTGTTTCTTTCACAGCAGAGAAGACGTATCAGGAATGAAATGGGATTTTAAGATGATTGTACCCAATAAGTAAGAGTGAGTACCTGATTTCAAAGCAGCTGTCACATGACCCGACCCCTCCATGCCCCCATGCCATTCAGTCACCTGTCAGGCAGCATGAGCTAAGCAGGCGGGGGCCAGAAACCGCTGCCTCTTTTGCTTCTCCCACTTTCCAGGGTTCTGATATACCCCTCTTCCTTCCCTCTGTCCCTCCCTTCTTTCCTTCAGATACCTTGCTAACCCTATGGTACAGGCATATATTCACTATTGTAAGGTATACAAAACTACCTTTCTCAGACAGATTTAGCCCCACCACCGTCTTCCCCCATCCATTGGAGCACACCCCTCACCTGAGTCTTCTACTGCAGTCTTTGAAGTTGCCAGTTTCACAAAAAGCTGTGAGGACCAGAAAAAAAACAAGAAGAAGTCAGGAATGCTGGGCCAGGCTTCTAAAGGCAAAACAGGTTTAAAAGCAAAGTCTGTGAAGAGACAAGTTCTAAGTCATACTTATGTTTCTCTTGTAAGTTAATCACTCAACTTGCTCTTTAATCTTCCTAAAACATATCCCTACCTTCTGATTGCTAACAATCTTTATCCAGATTTCATAAAATTCAATTTATAAAAGACCCAAGCAGGAGGGAGCCTCGCTCTAAGGAACACATGAGATGGAGTTTTGAAGAAAGATGAAAACATCAGAACCCCTCCCCCATGACCAGGTTTCTCTAGCTCTTCCTCAAAATAGGACATGGGTTTTTCCGGCTCAGAGGACTCTAATAGCCTGAAGGAGGGTATTGCCAGGAGCTTAGAGTGCAAGTCCATTTTTTGTTTGTTTGTTAAGATTATTAATTGGCTCTAGTTTGACATATGTGAATCTTGGATTTTTCAGGCTATTGGCTCTCCCAGGTACCTTTTCTTGTTGCTTCGGGTTTGCCATGTTGGCACTGCGGTGGACAGCCTGCTCTGCTTCATCTTTGTCTCGGCATTTCTGCTCATAGTTCTTCTTTGCCTTTGTAGTTATGAGACAAAAGAGGATCAAAACAGATAAGCAGACTGTGACTCTGAGGAGCAGCCACCCTAACCGCTCCCCTCACCCAGCAAATAAGAGGGCACGCTGATTAGGGCTGTGATCGCCTCTAGACTGTGTGTGCTCAGAGCAGCTGCTGTTTTTAATCTATCTCTGGAAGGTTTCTCCATCCCCTTTCCAAATCATGTATGTAGCGGCAACCTGATCAAGGAACTAACAACTCCTATTTGGCAAAAACAAAGTCTATGAACTTTAAACATTTACTGAAACAAAAGACTGAATATAAATTAGGCAAAATCAAATACTGATGTAACTAGAGGACGTGTAATCCAACATTTATTCATTACACTCAGAACTGAGATGCAATGATTTGGTCCTGAGAACTTAACTAACAATGCTTCAGTATTCTCACGTGCCTTGTTACAGCATGTGGGCAGTGGGGAGGGCACCGACCTCATCATTTCTGTAGCCCAAGGTGGTCATGCTCCTTCTTGATGTAAAGAATTCTGTTTTCGGTAGTTTAAAAGTAAGTGTGGTCTCTCCTGTGCTACCATTACTATTAGCAGTGTGTAATCAGTTCACAAAGTACACTTACTGAATCAAATAATTGTGTTTCAACTCTTGAAGCAAAGACTTAACTTGTTCAAACAAAGCAAAGCTGTGAATCAGTTGGCTAATAAATAAAAAATTATAAACACCCCAAAAATGCTTGACTAAGAATGAAGACACCTTTTCAGAGCTGGTTTGTGCTCGTCAAATATCTCACATGCTTTCCTACATTTCTCAGCTTCCCCTGCAATTCAATTGGGGTTAACACACACACATATAATATATATATATATATATGCCATAATTTTCTTAACCTACTCTCTACTGGTGGACATTTATCCTATTTCCTATTTTTATTACATAAAAACGCTCCAATTTTTACTGTGGGTAGTGTGAATTTACAGACCAAATTCCTATAAGCATAATTGTTTGATAAAAGAATGTATACATACTTCCCTCCAAAATGGTTGCCCTCATCTATACTCCTATAAACACATATGTGAGGGTATGGTGGCCTCATACTCTCACCAACACTAAAATAAAACAATGTTTTTAACCTTTTGCATTTTATCTCATTGCTAAGGTGGTATATCCTTTCTACTCCATGTCTTTTACTTTTTTTTTTTTTGGAGCATTATAATTTCAATTGATTTTTAAAAGCTCAGTCTATACTAGTAACACTAACTGGCTGTAAATTATATGTTATTAATGCATGCCAAGTCACTTCAGTCATGTCCATCTCTTTGTGACACTATGGACTGTAGCCTGCCAGGCTTCTCTGTCCATGGGATTCTCTATGCAAGAATGCTGGAGTGGACTGCCATGCCCTCCTCCAGGGGATCTTCCCAACCCAGGGATCAAAGCCACATCTCTTATGTCTCCTGCATTGGCTGGAGGGTTCTTTACCACCAGCGCCACCTGGGAAGCCCCATGTGGTACTAATATTTTTCTCCCATGTCATCTCTCACCATATGATATTTTTTCTTTTGCTCTAAAGAAGTATTAAATTTTAAGGCTGTCAGTGATCCATCTTTCTCTTTTCTGTATTATTTTTTAATATGACATATTAGGGACTTTTTTCTCTGTTGCTACATAGTCCTCATAATCATATCTTTAAAGGTTGTACAGTTTAATCTTTCTCCATCTTTTGGTAATTAAATCATTTACAGTTTTCATATAAGTACTGAACACAGTAGTACATTTTGTTTTTCTCATTTTGGAGGATTTTATAGTCTTAGATTCTTTGCATAAAATTGATGGGGTATGATCACATTTATGACTCTAAAAGCATATAATAAAATGTCTTTTAAAAATGTATATGGGCTCAAGGGAAGATAGAGCAGATTTACTCTTCCCTATTCCTCCACACAAGTATAACTAAAACCTCTGAGCATTCTACATAAAACAAACACAAATTGCTAAAAGGTAGAGAGAAGACAGATTGACTAATGTCCTTGGTCTCAGACAGTAACCCAGAAGCAAGTGCCCTGAGTTTTCTTTTGGCCTCATATATCACAGAATGGGTGCCAAAGCAGCAGACAACCAAGACATGCTGACGGGCATAGACAAAAAATAGTCCCAGTGGAAAGCTGCTCTCTCCGGCCAAAAGGTCAGACATGGGACAGCACAGTAGGACAGGAAGAGTCCTCCAAGTTCTACAGCAGCCACACACCACATGAAGAAACTGTGCCCTCTCCCACCCACCACACATCCAGCAAAGGCCAAGTGGGGACTTCCACACTCACCAGGCTATGCTGAGGTTCCCAACTCCTCTGCTAAGGTGGTATCAGAGAAGAACAAATACCAGACTTGGACTTTCATTCCTACCCAGAGATAATGAAGCAGCACACACAGAGCCAGCAGAGACTCTGTGAGGAGCCTGGACTTTCCATCCCCACCTGGCATAATGAGGTGCACCACCTCCCTGCTGCAGTGGCATCAGAGGCGTTCTAGTGGAGAGTAGAACTTTAACCACTCCCCAGTAGTAACACTGACCCTGTGGTGTCAGTAGAGGTTGGGGGATGGAGGAAAGGAACCTGGATTTTACCCCCTCATAGCACTAATGTGGTGGCACTTTACCTCAGTGCTAGAGTGGCATAAGAGTAAGGCAGCTAAAACTGAAGATTTAAATAAGATTTAGAGTCTTGCAACAGAATACCTAAAATGTCCAATATCAGTTGAATATCACTCATCATACCAAAAACCAGGAGGATCTCAAACTGTATGAAAAAAGACCATCAAGAGATTTCAACATCAAGACGACAGAGATGTTACAATTATCTGACAAAGATTTTAAGGCAGCCATCATAAAAATGTTTAATAAACATTTGCAAACAGTGGGAAAATGAAAAAACCGTCTTGGCAAAGAAAAAGAAAATCTCAGCGAAGAAACAGAAGGTGTAAATAAGAACCAAATAGAAACTTTAGAACTTAAAAATTTACTACTTGAAAGGATAGACTTATGAATGAAAGAGACAGAAAAAAGAACTGGTGAACTGGAAGGGAATTCACTAAAGGAAAGCTAAGAGTGTAACAGAGTGTAGCAGGGCAGCCCTTAGCACACAGAGGTTACTGTGGACCATTACTCCATACTGTTACTAGGCAACGGGTCCTGTTCAGCCATTGGCCAGCACCACAGTGGGCCCTTCCCACAAGCAACCAACTGTCAATGAGAGATCCTTAGGGACTTGATTCGGCCAGTGGTCAGTAGGGTGGTGGTCATCAGCTGGAGAGTGAGGTAAGAGGTAGATGCTTGCCTTCTCCCCTGGGCCTTCCAGCCTGTTCCCTGGTCTTGGGCCAGTGGGTGATGGGGGACCAAGGAAACAGGGTGGGTACTGTGTCATGCAGGGCCAAAAGTCCTCACCAAGGCCACCCAATAGCCTTGGCCCAGGCCTTAAAGCAGTGTTGAACCTCTCCCCCATCCTTGTCTCTGTGACCTAATATCAGCAGCAGTTTGTGTGCGTCACAGTCTGTGGGACCTGCCCTGCCCCCTTGGGCAGCCAGAGGAGCCTGAGAGCCAGTTGGTTTGGACACCTGGCTGCCTCAGTGATGATAGCTGGGCAAGGTGAGGGAACCTGGCCCCAAGGGAGCTGCCAACTGAGATCTGCCTCCTCTTAGCCAGGACCGGGACCTTGGTGGCTGAAAGTTGTGCCTTGGGACCCTGCCCTTTCTTATCAGGACAGAGAAAAAAATTTGTTTGGCAGAAATTTACAGTTACATTGTTACCTGACCATGACCTGACTTCAAGAACAAAGGATCTGACACCCAGAAGTTTGCCACAACTAACCACACCCCTCCCTCACCTTTTCTATAAAAGGGCTTTGCTAAAAGCTTTCAGGGAGTTTGGGGGTTTTAAGACATGAGCCACCCATCTCCTTGCATGGCCCTGCAATAAACCTTTGTTCCAAACTCCAATGTTTTAGTATTGTTTGCCCTCGGTGTGTGTCAGACACATGGGCTTGGTGTTTTCAGTAACAAGAGTAGTTATCACTGGCAGACCTACCTTAAAAAAATGCCTGAAGAAGTTCTCTAAGCAAAACAAAATTATAAAAAGAAACCTTGAAACATTAGAAGAAAAAAAAACACTCAGCAAAAAATGGGCAAACACAATACTCTTCCTTTTTCTTCTTGTGTTTTCTAAATTTTTGAGGAAGCAAAAATTTAACAATGTTACAGCTGTAAATGTAGGCAGAAGAAGTAGGAAATTTATATTTCAATAAGACTGTCTCTTTATGAGAGAGAAAGTCTTTTCCCTAGATTGCTCAAAACATAAAAATTCTGGGAGTAATCATATATCAACCAACACCATTTCTGCATTATACTGACATAATTCTCTATCAATCACTTTTCAGGTGCTCTGCATCAAAGTGTTAGGTAGTTAGTATAGGAAAAAGGAGTCCAAAATGGCAGTGGCTAAAAGACAAAGGAAGGGGGAAAGCCTGCAAAAATGGAACAAAAGAATATCTGCAGACTGGAGAGAGAACTTCAGGTGAAAGAAATAGGCCCCCTTCTTGGCTAGCCCAATTTGCATAGGGCAGGCTCAAGGTGGAGAGGAGACAAACACATGAAAGGAAGAAGCCAAGACAGATTAAGGCCTCTCCTTTGGGGTCGGCCGGCCTTCATGTCTCAAGGGTGTAATTTCCTTTCCTCGCCAAATAAAATTCTGAGCTGTAACTGAGCTGTAACACTGGTCTGCCATTTCAAATCTTTGCTGCGGCAAGACAGAACCAAGGAAATTTCACACTCCCCCGACATATCTGGTGCCATTTCTTGGATTTAACGTGGCTGAAACAACCTCGGCTCAGCACGTGTGAGGCGGAGGCCAAGCCCAGCAGAAGCCCAACTCGGTGAAAGCTCCCCCTGTGGAAGCTGAACGTGAAGAAAACCCAGCGCAACAGAAGTGATAAGAAGCCCAGAGTGCTGGAAACCAGGACAGCAAAAAACAAACTCAGCAGAAAGCTCACATGGCTCAGCCTCAGATTCCAGACCTCCAGTCAAGGTAGGAGGTACTCACCCCTATGGCTGGAAGGACATATGGCTAACAAAATCTTAATTCCTTTATAATCTCTCGTTTCTTGTTTCCTCAAACCCCCTGCAAATAGGCAAGCAGCAGTGGGTGCAATTGGGGGGCTCTAGCAGGGACTCCTCCCCAGTATGTCACAAAGGCTCTACTATCTGCTATGCCCTGGTAGCTGTTGCCCAAGGGGGTGAGGGTTCTTCTGTCCTTAATCATCTTTGTGCCAAAGATCAGACCAATGAAAACTGTGAGCACGGGTCAGGTATTTAGCAGGCTTTCCGGCAGGTTATGAAGGGGATTCCTCAGCACATTTTTCCCACTGCTTTTTCCTCCTGTCCTTCAGTTCCTCTCTCCAACTATGCCACTGCTTACAAAGTATTGCGCAGGTCATCATGTTTCCATTTCTGAAAATTGTGTATGAAACTGTTTATACCTAAGATTGGGATTCAAACCCACGTGGCAGGGACTCTGTGCTATGCTTAGTCACTCAGTCATATTCAACTGGGACTTGAACCCAGCCAAAACCCATGGTGCCTGGTTTTAGGACCTAATGAAGCTCAGGCTCTTGATGTCTCATTGCCAAAAAAATTCAGTGAGAGACACAGCGATAGGTAAGAGGTGGATTTGTTCAGATTCAGAGAGATGCACACTCCAAGAGTGGGCCATCACAGAGGGCGAGTGAGGCAGCCATGAAATGTGGTGTGGTTAGTTTTTTATCTGCTGGGCAATTTCATATGCTAGTGAATGGGAGGATCATTTCAACAATTGGGGAATCACCCACTCCTTGGTCTTTTGATAGTGCCTTGGACGTGTCATGGCGCCTCTGGGTGTGTTGTTTAGCTTGCAGATTGAGGATCAAAATTTAGTAGAATTTGACTTGTCTGCCATCTTGGACCCATTTGATTTTAATCGGTTTATGTTGTACCCTTGGGCTATGTCGTTCTTTCAACAGTTGTGCCCTGCCCCCTCCCTCCTGTTTCATGCTCTTTTCCTGAGCCCAGTGTGGGCCCACAATGTTGCCTCTACACTCTTCTGGAGGGACAACCAGAAAATAACTGACCCTTGGGAGGGCAATATTATATAATATCCAATCACTCTAGAGATTCAGGCCTTCATCTTCCATGTTTCCTACAATATGTGCAGCAACAGCAACTCTCAGTGAACCCACTAGGGCAGGTGACAGGCACACAGTGCCTGCTAAAAAGTCCATCTGTTGGTGGCATCCCTTCAAGGGCAACTGGGCTTCCAGGGATAATGTTTGCTTCTTTGGGAGTTAGCCCTTCAGGCCATTTGGACCCAAACCCTTACCACCCTTCTCCTAAAGTTACAAACATACCCCCAGATCAAATATCCACTTCACTTTTATGGAACATCTGGTCTGTTGAAGTGAAGTGAAGTCGCTCAGTCGTGCCTGACTCTTTGCAACCCCATGGACAGTAGCCTGCACCAAGCTCCTCCATCTACGGGATTTTCAAGGCAAGAGTACTGGAGTGGGTTGCCATTTCCTTCTCCAGGGAATCTTCCCAACCCAGGGATTGAACCCAGGTCTCTCACATTGTAGACAGAG
>NW_011494742.1:725073-725757 GCF_000754665.1 Bison bison bison | reverse complement strand
TGGGGATCTGCACCCTGACCCGGGGACGCCTGGCTCTCAGGTTGCAACAGTACTGGGTAGGATAAGCTTTGGAAAGACTCACCCCTAAGGAAGTCCACCCATGGAATAGAAGGAAGCCTATTACTGTGGGACTGTGCCGAGTCTCAGCAATAACTCAGGAGCCCAACAAGAACCACATTGCCTTTCTGGAAAGGCTAAAAGAGGCCCTCCAAATGTTTACCAATCTGGACTTAGACTCTTACAAAGGACAGGTGATTTTTAAGGACAAATTCCTGTTCCAATGTGCATCAGACATCAGGATAAAGTTACAATAGCTACAGCAGCAGGACTCTGCTGCCTCTTTAGATGAGATGGTCCAGACAGCCACCAATAACTTTTACAACAGAGAACAGGAGAGGGAAGCCAAGGCCCAGGAAAGAGAGAGAATGAAAGAGATAAGCCATGCCAGGGAAGCCCTAGGGCAAACCCCAAGTCCTTGAAGGACAAGGCATGAGACAAATGCCTAATCTGTAGACAGGCAGGACATTGGGCCAAAGAGTGTTCAAACTGTGGCAAGTCTCCTAAAATGGCTTGCTACAAATGCCATCAATTGGGACACTGGGTGGCACTCTGCCCTCCGGATCCAAGAGCCTCAAGGTCAAGTGCCAAGCCTTCCCTCACAATGGTTCAACAGGACTGAAGTGG
>NW_011494742.1:701390-724973 GCF_000754665.1 Bison bison bison | reverse complement strand
TGGTCTGTTGCCTCTTATCAATTTGTTCTTAAGCCACTTACTAACTCCTACAACCAGGACCCTGCCCCCTCATAGGCAACATTGCTCCACCTTGCTTATTATTAAAATACTCTTAATGCCCCTACATGACCAGATAACCTACTCCTATGTCATAACTTCTGTTATTACCTAAAATGGGTCTATGACAATAAAATGTTTACCATTGGAAACACCCTAAACTACTCTTATGGAGGACTAGGGAAAGAAATCTGACTTACATTCCCTCAGAGCAATAAGAGGATAAGGTTTCACCAGGTTCCCAGTCTCAGGGCACAGGCTTAGATTGCTTTACATCATGGTATCTATTCCCATCGTGATGGACAAACCGGCAATGAGTTAAGATTACACCCCCTAATCCTTCCCAGGACTAGTCAAGCTGGAGACCTTGGGGATGCCCAACTCCAGCCTGGGGGTCCCAGGAGGTCAACCTGCCTTGACCTGCCTATTAGGGGAAGCACACTGACTAAAACCGCCCACCCTAGCCAGGCACCATAGTAACCATTTGCGTGAGTTGTTTTATGACAGGAGGTCCTGGTAAGGAACATGGAACTAATAAGCCACCACCAACTGGAAAAGTTCGGGAAAGGTCAAAAGGAGACACCACAGGTCCGACCACCTCCCAGAATCCTTTGCTGGCATCCATCTTGGCTGAACAAGGCATGCACCACCAGGAAAGACTCTGAATCAGAATGATTAGCTAAAGACAACCCAGAAATTAATCCTATCAACATAAAACTGCAACATAAGAACTTATCAACATAAGACTGCAAGCCACATGGCAGAGCTATTCTCCTGGGTTCCCTTACCCTACTGCTCTCTGCCCAAGTGCCCTTTGCCAAGAAAATCTCTTGCTTTGTTAGCACATGTGTCTCCTCGGACAATTCATTTCCAAGTGTTAGACAAGAGCCCACTACGGGCCCTGGAAGGGGTCCCTCTTCCTGCAACATGCCTAGGGATCTGTTTCCTGGGAGGTTGTCATGCCTCAGCCTGCTTGGGGATTCACCCAGCCTAGGATCCCAGGAGGTTGACCTGCCTCAACCTGCCTAAGGATCTGGTCCTCGGGAGGTTGTCACACCTCAACCTGCTTTGGAATCCACCAGTCCATTGGTCCCAGGAAGTCGATATGCCTTGACCTGCCCAGGGATTTGATCTCCAGGAGGCTGTCATGCCTCAGTCTGCCTGGGGATCTGCACCCTGACCCGGGGACGCCTGGCTCTCAGGTTGCAACAGTACTGGGTAGGATAAGCTTTGGAAAGACTCACCCCTAAGGAAGTCCACCCATGGAATAGAAGGAAGCCTATTACTGTGGGACTGTGCCGAGTCTCAGCAATAACTCAGGAGCCCAACAAGAACCACATTGCCTTTCTGGAAAGGCTAAAAGAGGCCCTCCAAATGTTTACCAATCTGGACTTAGACTCTTACAAAGGACAGGTGATTTTTAAGGACAAATTCCTGTTCCAATGTGCATCAGACATCAGGATAAAGTTACAATAGCTACAGCAGCAGGACTCTGCTGCCTCTTTAGATGAGATGGTCCAGACAGCCACCAATAAGTTTTACAACAGAGAACAGGAGAGGGAAGCCAAGGCCCAGGAAAGAGAGAGAATGAAAGAGACAAGCCATGCCCAGATGCTGGCCACCCTCCAGGGAAGCCCTAGGGCAAACCCCAAGTCCTTGAAGGACAAGGCATGAGACAAATGCCTAATCTGTAGACAGGCAGGACATTGGGCCAAAGAGTGTTCAAACTGTGGCAAGTCTCCTAAAATGGCTTGCTACAAATGCCATCAATTGGGACACTGGGTGGCACTCTGCCCTCCGGATCCAAGAGCCTCGAGGTCAAGTGCCAAGCCTTCCCTCACAATGGTTCAACAGGACTGAAGTGGCCTGCTCCAGCCAGCCCACCTGCCACAGATAACCATCAACAGGGATGGAACCAAGGGTGCACCTGGATGTGGCAGATAGGTCCGAGAATTTCTTGATGGACACACAGGCTACCTACTCTGTCCTGACCTCCTGTTCCAGAGCCGTCTCCTCCCAAACCTGTACTGTTTTGGGTGCTACAGGAAAAACAATTACAAAAAAATTCACCCAAGCACTTCTTTGTTGCTGGGATGGGCAAATACTTTCCCACCAGTTTCGGGGGGTCCCTAAGTGTCCTACTCCCTTATTGGGAAGAGATCTTTCCCTGCTTTTGAAATCTTGCAGCTATTGCAGTTCTGATGGAAGATACTTTAAAACTCTCACTTGGGGGCAAACTATTTTTACCAGCCACCAAGTGAAACAACTTTTTAATGGGAAAGGCCATTTATGGATGTCTGATCAAAGGATCCTCAGGTATCAAGTAGTGCTGATGGAAAATCCAGGCCAAACTATATACTCTTGTGAGGTTCTTAACCCAGCTACCCTCCAACCTATCCCTGAGGGCTCTCTCCCCTTTCACTCTTGCCTAGAAATCTTGGACGACTGGGCAAAACCCTGAGAAGGATTGTCAGAAGCTCCTCTGACCAATCCTGAAGAAATTGTACACTGATGGAAGTAGCTTGGTCTTAGATGGGGAAAGAAGAGCTGGATATGCAGTAGTCTCCAATTTTGAGACCATAGAGGCTAAACCTTTGTCACCAGTACTTCAGCCCAATTGGCTGAGCTCATAGCCCTGAGCTTTAGAGCTGGGAAAAGGAAAAAGAGCAGCCATTTACACTGACTCCAAGCATGCCTTTCTGGTGCTACATGCACATGCTGCTATTGGAAAGAAAGAGGCCACTTGACCACCCGAGGGTCCCCAATCAAGTAGGGTGATCAAATCCTTAGGTTCTTGGAGGCAGTCCATCTGCCCAGTGAGGTTTCAGCCTCCCACTGTAAAGGACACCAAAAAGGGAGTACGAAAGTGGCACAAGGGAACCAAGAAGCCTATCAGGCAGCTAAGAGCAGCATTACAGAACAGTGACCTAATAGGGGTTGCCACCTTAGTTCCACAGACTAATTTGCCAGAAATTCCTTCATATACTGAAGGTAAGACTCTTAAAGCTAAGAGTGAGAGCTTTCAAGAAGATCATATGGGATGGTTCCAAGAGGAGGGACTCCTTTTTCTGCCTGGGAAGCTCCAATTGAAGTTGATTAACTCCTTACATGCCACCACTTATTTAGGGGAGAAGGCCCTCCAAAGATTACTAGAAAGGTCCTTCAGAGGAAAAGCCCTCCAAATAACTATAAGGCAAGTGGTCACCTTTCGTCCCACTTGCCAATTAACCCCCAAAGAGCTCGAAGACCTCAGCTGGCCCAGCCCATCCAATGGCATGGGACCTACCCAGGAGAGGATTGGCAGATGGACTTCACCCAGACGCCAGCTTCTCAAGGGTTTAAATACCTACTAGTCATGATAGATACATTCACGGGATGGACTGAAGGCTTTCCCACCTGGACTGAGAAGGCTGAGGATGTGGTAAAAAACAATGCTCCATGAAATCATTCCAAGATTTGGTCTGCCCAGGTCATTACAAAGTGACAATGGGACATCATTTACTTCTAAGGTCACCCAAGGGGTCTCGAAAGCACTGGGCATTACTTAGTACCTCCATTGTGCCTGGAGGCCTCAATCTTCAGGAAAAGTAGAAAGAGCCAATCAATTCTTAAAATCAGTGATAAAAAAAGATAACGCAGGAGACCTCCCTGGGATGGAAGGAGGCTTTACCAATAGCTCTCCTCCGCACCCACATTGCCCATAAGGAACAGGTTGGTCTTAGTTCTTATGAGATGCTATATGGAAGACCTTTTGTTTATATCAATGACCTCTTCCTAGATCCAGAGGCTCAGACTCTCTGGTCTTATACCATGGCCACTGGGCAATTCCAACAGGATATACATTTGTGGGGTGTCAACCAAGACCCAAAAGATTCTAAAGAGCCACCACTATATGCTCCAGGGACTCAAGTCCTAATTAAAGTCTGGAAAGATGGGTCCCCAAAGGCTCCACTCCAGGCCACATGGAAGGGCCCCTACCCTGTAATATTTTCTACCCTCACAGCAGTTAAGATACCAGGGCACAACTCCTGGATTCACTAATCACTAGTCAAGCTGTGTAAGAAAACAGAAGAGGATATTCAGTATACCCTGGTAGATCTCAGATACCTATTTAGGACTACAAATGAGTGCCATTCTAATGAACACCCCCAAAATTAATTTTCTGGGGACAAGATTTCTCAGGATAGCTCTAAAGAGCCAACACAGCTTGGCAGGGGTTGTACTCCAAAACAGACAGGAGATAGAGCTCCTGATCCCTGAACAAGGAGGAACTTGAGCCATCTTAAATGAGACGTGTTGTTTCTGGTAAATACCTCCAACCAAGTTAAAGAAAGTCTCACAGTCCTCAAGAAAAACATTCAGATCCTACGGGATCTCAAAGAATGAGCTGGAGAGTTCTTGGGGTGGCTACAATCTCTCTTTGGGGGATCCTTCTCCAGGCAAGGGTGAATTTGGAGTTGGCTAATATCCCTACTAATCCCTGTTATCACCATATCAATGCTGCTTGTGATTGCTCCATGTATTATCAATTGTCTAACCTGTTTTTGTCTCTGCCCAGGTCAACAAACTACAATATGCAGTGCCAGTTCAACAAGGATATATAAAGCTACAACCTGACCAATGGAAAATATCACTCACCTTTAGATGGACACTGCTATAAGGACTCTGAGGCTTGAGACTAGCAAGAGAGGGGGAGGCCCAATGCCCCTCACCATCCCAGCTCAGCAGGAAGTAGCCAGAGAGACCTCAACACCCCTACTCCCAGAGAATTGGGCCTCCCATCTCTTGAGGGGGGGATGTTAGGTAGTTAGAATAGGAAAAAGGAGTCCAAAATGGCAGTGGCTAAAAGACAAAGAAAGGGAAAAGCCTGCAAAAATGGAACAAAAGAATATCTGCAGACTGGAGTGAGAACTTCAGTTCTCACAAACAAATACACCCTCTTCTTGGCTAGCCCAATTTGCATAGGGCAGGCTCAAGGTAGGGAGGAGACAAACGTATAAAAGGAGGAAGCCAAGATGGATTGAGGCCTCTCCTTTGGGGTCGGCCCACCTTCATGCCTCAAGGGTATACTTTCCTTTGCTTGCCGAATAAAACTCTGAGCTGTAACCGAGCTGTAACACTGGTCTGCCGTTTCAAATCTTTGCTGTGGCAAGACAGAACTGAGGAAATTTCACACTTCCCCAGCAAAACAAAAAATGCAGAATAGACTGCATATGCCATCAACATTGGTGGCATTTTCTTTTTTGACCAGGTAACCAGGTATGATGTCACAGTCACAGAATATATGACGATACTTCTGTACAAAGATGGAGTCACAGATGTTCCAGTAACACAATTCAACAGTAGGGGATTCATGAAATGCTACTGTGAGATCCCAGCAACTTGTCTAAGTTCTATCTTGATAAGCTTTTTAAAATAAATTACTTAAAGCAAAGATGGCTTTTACAGTTTGCAGATATCTTAAAACTCAATAAAAAAAAAGGTAAGAAATCAAGATTCAAAACAGTCTTACAGGGAAGAAGTTCAAATCCAACAAGATAAAAGGTATCATATAATATACATGCTCTGGTCTGAAATATTTAAGTTGACTTGCTATATTTTCCCAGGTTGCTGAAAAGATAACATCATTGTATTTCTTCTAATTTCATCCTCAATCTTTCCAAGGCCTTAAAAGGAAAGAAAGCCAAACCACTAAAGGCTGTTTTCTCTAAAAGACTGCACAAATGTTATTTTCAAGAAAATGTTGATACATAGCACAAGATTTCAAAAAATGTCACCATTTTTTTTTTTAAAACAATATAGTAAGACTTACATCCATGGTTTTCTTGAATTGTAAGCTCTTTTGTTTATGGGCAGCATCCATTATAAGCTCCGTCTGTGAAGAGAGCACAAGCACTATTAATAAAGATAATTATTAACACCAGTTTATTTTGAAGGCTAAGCGTTTAACATGGCTTACCTCGTTTAGTCCTCACACAACCCAGAGGGTAGATGTGCTATTTATTATTACTCCTATTTCACAAATAAGGAGAGTGCAGCACAGAAAGGGGGAACAATTTGCCTACCTTTGAACCTGGGTGGCCACCAGCCACTACTGAGAATCAGGGATCACCTTAGAGTATCCTCATCAGTAAATATGGAATCAAGAAACTTAGGCTTCAGGTGTTAGTCACTCGGTAATGTCCGACTCTTTGTGACCCCGCCAGGCTCCTCTGTCCATGGAATTCTCCAGGCAAGAAGACTGGAGGGAGTAGCCATTCCTTTCTCCAGGAAATCGTCCTGGCTCAGGGATTGAACCTGGGTCTCCCACACTGCGGGCAGATTTTTTATCATCTGAGCCACCAGGGAAGCCTCGAGTTTCAAAAAGGGATTTTTAAAATGTTGCTCATTTTAAAAGGGTTCTTTATTCTGTAAGCCTGTGTCAGCGCAGTTAGGGACTCAGAAACATTCACTTCTGTGGCATTTGTCAAAGGCACTCCCATCACTGGCAAGGAGCCCAGGCAGGATGAAGGGAAGAAATGTTTGTGGAACAGCTGATCAGTCCTACATTGTACACCATCTAATCCAGGAAAGGTAAGCTACTTGGTTGAGATCACTTGGGAGCAATTTCTTTGCTGCGGCTGTGACAATACTTTTATTAGTCAAAATAATGGGACTGATAATAAAAATTCAACTCTCAGACCTAACAGTGGGGTTCCCTGGTGGCTCAAATGGTAAAGAATCCACCTGCAATGCAGGAGACATGGGTTCAATCCCTGTGTTGGGAAGATTTCCTGGAGGAGGGCATGGCAACCCACTCCAGCATTCTTGCCTGGAGAATCCCCATGGACAGAGGAACCTGGGCTACAGTCCATGGGGTTGCAAAGAGTTGGACACGACTGAGCGACTAAGCACAGCCCAGACATAGTGGCAGCTCCCACACTATTATGTGCTAAGTGACTCTCATGCATCACGATTGTGAGTACTCATCCCCATCCCCTGGGTAACCTCACCCAAGGTGATATTCTCAGCAAGTAGCAGAGTTGGAATTTGGACACAGTCAGACTCCTGTGTCCTTGTTCCTAATCTTTACCCAAAACTACCATTAACCACATGATAGCCCTCTAAAATCAGATGGGTATATAAAAGCTAAGAAATGCAACAAAATGAGTTATGGCATTGCCCTTGTACAAGACGACATAATGCAAAATAATACTAAGAATATTAAAATATGTCTCTTTCTTCTGGAAAACTAAGTTTTTATCTGTTACCATAATGCACAAATATGGATGGATTTTCAAGATATCTGGATATGTTTTGGGATGGTCTCACTTCAGATATGAACTTTGTAGAATATATGAAACTCCCTTGGGAGAGCCCCCAAGGGGCCCTCTGAGAATGAAGCACCCATCTCCCAGCCCAGCTGAAACAGAAGGACCAGGAGGAAACGAGGTTAAGGCTCTAAAGAAATGGAGGACAGAAACATGACCCCACGGGGATGACTCCCAAGCAGATCCCTGCCATTGCAGACAGACAGCTGTGTGGCTCATGTGAGCACCTATGTGCCTCTGTGAGGAGGGCAGAGTTTATTCATAATGTTTCTTGGTTTCCCAGGCTCCACAGAGCAGATCAGTTAGCAATGCTGGTCTGTCCATGGTCCTTTCTAGTCCAAATTCACACAGTGCCATTCTTTCGGTTCAGGAGCTGTTATTATTTTATAGTTTATGGCCCAAGTCAGGCCTCCTTATCTCCAAGTTCTACGTAACACCAGCATCATGCACCTCTCATGTGGCTACAAAGTTCCATTATACTTCATGCCATTCTTCTCTCTGGCTTCAAGGATTCCTGTATTTGTATATCAGCAGGATCTTAGCAGCTAGTCTAGCTCTAACCTAACTGGTGTGATCCCTGGAGCCCACAAAGTGCTATAGCTCAAGACCACTCAGTGACACCCAGTCCAGCTCTGTCTGCTACCACCTTGATTTAAGTCTCCTCATGTCCATACTCACTTGTAAGGTGGCCTTTCCATGGTAACCCCAGTAAGTCATGAGTTCTCTTTCAGGACTTATATAGCATGCAGGATCTTAGTTCCCCAACTAGGGATCAAACCTGTGCCCCATGTAGTGGAAGCACAGAGCCTTAACCACTGGACAACCAGGGAGCCTCTTCCAGGGCTCCTTAGGGATGTTTTTCTTCTAGGACTCATTCTTTCTGTTTAGACTGACTCTACTGGAAATTTGATTATGCTTTGTCAGTAACACAAAATAGTGCAAAGCCACAGCCCTGCATGCTATCAAGTGGGGAGAGGCAAGAGGAAGGGGAAAAGGAAGGAGAGATGTATAATAATGGCCTGCAGTAAATTGCTGACTGAGCAGCTGAATAGTCTGTTTGTCTGTTTACCTACACTCAGACTATACTCTGAAAACTGGAAGTGACAACCTATGTGACCAAGGAGGTTCCCTTCTTCGGAGCTCGCTCTCGACACAGGGCCTTCTGCCATGATCATCCTTGTCTTAGTTGAGACAGTAAAGCATAATGTAGGCACCAGAAGACAGAGTGATTGACCACGTGCTTCCTTTGTTCAGCTTAGGATGCTCTGGGCTGGGAAAGCATCTCAGCACCTAAAACGTCAAACCTCCTGAGCGTGGCTCCAAAGATCCCTCCCTGCCTGCCACCTCCAGGGCTGAGAACCTTCTTTGTCTCTGCCCTCACTCATACCATCTTTCACTCTGTTGGCTTTAGCTTCAAGGTCACTGCCTCCAGGAGGCTCCCCAGACCTACCAGTTAGGTTAGGTGTCCCACTGCAGGTTCAGCTGGCAGCTTCACTTTCTTATCTTTTAAGGCTCATTCCACTGACATGATTACTGTCACATCAGTCTCTCTGGCCAAGCTCTATGCTCTGGGGGAGGGATGGCCACAGCAGCATTTGTCACCACCCTCAGAAAACTAGTTTTATAAGCTGCTGCTGCTGCTGCTAAGTCGTATCAGCCGTGTCTGACTCTGTGCGACCCCATAGACGGCAGCCCACCAGGCTCCCCCGTCCCTGGGATTCTCCAGGCAAGAACACTGGAGTGGGTTGCCATTTCCTTTTCCAATGCATGAAAGTGAAAAGCGAAAGTGAAGTCGCTCAGTCATGTCCAACTCTTCGTGACCCCATGGACTGCGGCCCACCAGGCTCCTCTGTCCATGGGATTTTCCAGGCAAGAGTACTGAGTGGGTCGCCATTGCCTTCTCCTAGTTCTATAAGCTAGTTCACTGAAAAGTTCTACCAGCCATACCTCCCCTGACCCAGTTCACTAAAAGAAACCAACTGATGGATTTCCTTGATAAACGGAAATGGCTTAGTTTCCAAGAAGTGAGAGACCAACATGTGCAGGGTTTGACTAGTGAAAATGAGAAGTTAACGTTGACACATAGTCTCTAAAAGTCTGATTTTTTTTTTCAAAGTATCTAAATACAGAAGTGGAACAACCCATAGTTCACTGTGATACAAGTAACTGTAAATTTATGAATAAACTTTGGACTTGGCAAAGAAAGCTCAGAAGCTGTTTTCCTGCTGTCGAGAGCACACAGCGTGGAGAACTTTGATGACTGCAGTGGAATGAGCCCAGGCTTCGCTGTTGCTTAAGAGAATTCAAAATAGTTCCAGCTGTGAGAACTTGGTCTTTGTAACTTACGAGGAAGGGAAGTTTCAGAAGCCTTGCAAAATTAACAAAACTCTCCCTGAAACCAAGGGCACTTAAGACTGTGAGGAAACAAGTCTCTTCTTCTCTTAGTGGAAATCATGTGTGCACAGACCCTGGCTGTCGAAGGCTGAAAAACTGTAAACCCGCTGGAGAACAGGCAGGGTTTGCAATGGCAGACATAAAGAGTCTGACCATCCAATAGATAGATGGGTGTAATACACATATACTTTGGGCCAGATGTGACCCTCAAACCCGATACTTGAACCTTGAATTTGTCTGAAAATACCCAACATGGTGTTCCTTAATTGTTAGTTTCTACCCTTCCTTCCGAGAAGAGGCACAGCTGTCAGGGCAGCTTATGAAATGACAGTATATAGTAGGTAGTCAGGCCCTTAAGATGCCTCCGCCCACTCCAAATGTCAGGTCGCCACAAGGGAGGTTGGAATTAGACTCTGATTTAGAACCACAGGCAAAGTTGCTGGGATTGAGGCATGGGTAAAATCAGCTGTTAACTGGATATATACACTGCAGACAATGACTTCCAGACAGTAAAGGGCCAGGATGAAGAAAGATTGCCAAGAAGTCCATGCAGAGCTGTCTGGAGAGACCTGGGTGGGCGTGTTCAGATGCTACATAGGCAAGAGTTTCTCTCTCACATGAAGTTCATGCTAACCTTGGAGACCAGATATTAAAGAAAAGTTCTGTGGGGACTTCCTTGGTGGCACAGTGGATAAGAATCTGCCTGCCTTTGCAGGGACATGGGTTCGATACCTGGTCTGGGAAGATTCCATGCGCCTTGGAGCAACTAAGCCCACGCACCACAACTACTGAGCCTGCGCTCTAGAGCCCTCGAGCTGTAACTACTGAAGCCTGTGGGCCCTAGAGCCTGCGCTCCACAACGAGAGAAGCCACTGCCATGAGAAGCCCATGCAACACAACTAGAGAAAAGCCCTTGCAGCAACAAAGACTCGGCACAGCCAAAAAAATCAAATCTTTTAGGACCAAAATGGAAGGGAGACAAAACAGAGGCTGGTCTAGTCTAAGGAATACTTTAATATAAATCTGCACTTCTTGTCTTGATCCTTGTAACTTCCTAAATGTTTGCCAGTTTTATTAACTCTTGTTTACTCCCACCTCCTGCCCATCAAGGAAAAAGAGCCTGTATAATATCCGTTTTGAAGCCAAAAGGACTTGAATTTCCCAGGACCTGTGTATCCCTATTTGTAAAATAGGGCAGTTGGACTACATTCTGGTCTCCAGGGAGAACTGAGTCCCCTCCACTTCTTACCCATCCATATCACCTTGACCAGGAGGAGGAATGTGAACTGAAAACCCACCACCTTGGATGTGCTAGACCCTTATGAAAACAGGGCTTCCCCTTTCCAGTCATAGTTTAAACAGCGGCAGCAGATAGAACAGGAAAGCAAGCTGGACCTCTGATTCTTGCAACAAGTTAAAAAAGAACTGCCCTAGCATGTAAATGGGCACAGAGGCGTCCCTGTCTAGACTGAGTGCCCACATGGTTCCCGATAAATAATCTCATAGGTTAAAAGACGAGTGTGGACGCTTGAGATTGGGAGCTGAGCTAAGGAGTTCAGTGAGAAAACAAGCCTGGAGTTTTCTGCTGGAAGAAAGGCAACATGTTAATACATGTAAGATATAACACATAAACCCAACCCAACCGCATAAACCATGTAACACATAAATCTAACCTTTTTTTGTTGTGACTTTTGCTTTTCCCTGAACTCCTCCATCTTCCTGGCTTCTTCTCTTAAAGTCTGTGCAAGGTAGATGTGACTTTGTGCCACATTGTCTACTTCTGCAAAAAGAATAAAAAACAAACCCCACATGTCTGAATTCAAATCAAAGAAACCACATAAAAAGTTAAAATACAGACAGAACTCTTGGGCACGTGGTAAAGTTAACCTGCTTCACTTGGTCATCAACATTTATTAAGCCCCTCCACATACCCAGCATTACCCTGAAGCCAGCAAACCTTTAGTGCAGCTTTCCACCACGAGCTGCACTAACCTGGTGTGTGCCCAAGGCAGGGGAGAAGCTCATGGAGCTTGCATGCTAGCACACAGTACTAAACCCACTACAATTTCAAATTCAATCCTACTTCTCATTACAGGACTCTAAGGTTCTTCCCATCTCTAACATCTCATGAGCCTGTAAGAAATTTCTCTCTGGACAGAATGATTATTGGTATTTTTCCCTTTATTTTCTGAGATCTTTGTAAAGAGCATGACTTACCTTTCTAATAGAAGAACTGAAATTTTTACTTTTCTTGTTCCAAGGACACAAATTATAGATGGCATTAAAGATAGAAAGATTGACAGATATGATCTAAGAAAAAATTTTGAACTTGTGTGTGTTAGAAGAGACCAAAAAAACTAGAAAAAAAATTGCAATTTACACAACAGAGTAAATAGCTATATTAAAAGAACTTCAAATCAAAATAAATATATATATTCCAGGGTTTTAAAATGGTTGAAAAGCATGAAATTTTTAAAAAGATTGGCCAAATGGCCAGTTAACATTTGAAAACATATTCAGCCTTAAAATTACTGGAAAAAAAAAAACAAAATTTTTAAAATCCAGAAATATATCACTTTTTATCCTTCAGTCTGGAAAAAAATTGTTAAAGTTCGAACATTCTTGGTATTGGCAAGCATGGGAAAAAAACAGTACTGCGGGTGGGGGGAAATTTACCACTTTTTGAGAGGAAACGCAGCATTTTGTAGAATAAAAAACATTAAATATAAGAGTGAGGCAGATCTATATGAAATGAAATGGAAAGATATCTAGCACCACTCAACTAGCTACAGAAACATGGTAAGCACATACTGTGCCACGTTAAAGTCCTTAGCTTAGAGGCAGTAAGGACAGAAAATTTAAAGGCCTTAAACTCTGAGTCACAGGCCCAGGGAATGCTAGAAATGGACAGGACCCCCTGAAGACCAGTGCCAGGGCCTCACCCTGGATTCCCAGTGTGAGAACCACTGCCTGAAATGAGTCAAATGCACATCATGAAGTGCAGGTGTAGACAGTTCTCCAACTCATTTCAGCTCTGAAGGGCTATTTATCACCAAGTTGCTCTATTTTATTTTTTAAATCAGTATGAGCTGTTCAAGTTAAAACTCAGCTGTGATGACAAACACAGAGCTCACCAAGGACAGCAAATGCATTTTTAAGGAATCACTTACGCTGCTTGAAGACTTCAAGGGCTCGCTTCAGGGTGCTAAAAAAAAATAAAAGCACATGTATAGCTTCAGTTCTGGAAATTGGCTGTATAACCTTATTATAATGCCATTGCATGTTTCTCCCAGCCTACATCTTAACTGATAGCCTGTGATCTGATCTTTGCCCATGAGCTTGAGAAGACAACAAAAGATCAATGCTTCTTCAGTCTAGTTTCCTCTCTATTGCCCCTCAGTCCCAGGCCCAAGCATCATAAATGCTTTACTGTCCATCTGGGTAGAGCCAGATGCCAAAATTCTTTATGCTTCATTTTCCCCAAGGATAATATAGGAGTTATGATCCATTTCTCATAATGATACAAATTATTCCTTAAAGTATGATAATTAGAAATATGGATGTTGTTTTTGTTGTTCAGTTGCTAAGTCATGTCCAACTCTTTGCAACCCCACGGGCTGCAGCATGCCAGGCTTCCCTGTCTTTCACTATCTTCCAGAGTTTGCTCAGATTCACGTCCATTGAGTTGGTGAAGCTATCTAACCATCTCATCCTCTGTCGCCCTCTTCTCCATTTGCTTCAGTCTTTCCCAGCACTAGGGTCTTTGCCAACGAGTTGGCTCTTTGCATCAGGTGGCCAAAGTATTGGAGTTTCAGCATCAGTCCTTCCAATGAATATTCAGGGTTGATTTCCTTTAGGATTGACTGGTTTGATCTCCTTGCAGTCCAAGGGACTCTCAAGAGTCTTCTCCAGCATCACAGTTTGAACACATCAATTCTTCGGCATTCTTTATGCTGCAACTCTCACATCCATATATGACTACTGGAAAAACCATAGCTTTGACTAGAAAGACCTTTGTCGGCAAAGTGATGTCTCTGCTTTTAAATACACTGTCTCAGTCTGTCATAGCTTTCCTTCCAAGAAGCAAGCATCTTTTAAGTTCATGGCCTCAGTCACCGTCCACGGTGAAATAAAATCTGTCACTGCTTCCACTTTTTCCCCTTCTATTTGCCATGAAATAATGGGACCAGATGCCCTGATCTTAGTTTTTTGAACGTTGAGTTTTAAGCCAGTTTTTTCTCTCTCCTGTTTCACTCTCATCAAGAGGCTCTTTAATTCCTCTTCACTTTCTGCCATGGTATCATCTGCATGTCTGAGGTTGCTGATATTTCTCCCGGCAATCTTGATTCCAGCTTGTGATTCATCCAGCCCAAAATATGGATAAAAGCCAATAAAAGAGGGATTCCCGATCACCTCCTTTTCCATCCATTCTTCAGTCCTCACATGTTTATTGCACATAAACTATGGACCAGGCATGGTGTCAGATGTTGGTGATTCAGTGGTACAAGACAGACATTGCCACGGACTTAAGAGTCTCAACGGAAGAGACAGTCATGAATACAGTGCTCTATCACAGAAGAACAAACTACCACAAATTTAGCAGCTTAAAACAAGACACATTTCTTACTTCACAGTTTCTGTGGAGAAGACCATGACTCACCGTTCATACCTTCTCTCAATTTCCTCCCTTCTCTCCCATGGCTCCTCCTCCCTTATAGCTCCCCTTGCTCGTGGTTTTAGTTCTTCCCGTCCTACACTTCCTTAACAAGCTTCCTTTTGAGGTGAAGTGGCTCTTGGGATTCTCTTGCTCATCACTGCCCTCACGAATGCAGACCTCACTGGGATCACTCCAGCCACTCAAGAAGAAATGGGACTAAGTGAAGTCATGGTCCCAGCCCGTAGCCACAACAGCGTAGGATCACGGATTGTATTCTACACATATACATGTAGGTGGCAAGTTCTGCTCTCTTACAAACTAAAAAGCCTTGTATCTTTTGGCTGGCCTCTTCTTTTTTTTTTTTGGCCCCTTCTTTTTAACTACACCTCATTTTTCCCATTCTGCTTATTCATCCTCAAACAAAGAGTCCTTATGTCGCCCTGCCTTTTCTCATATAAACATTCCCAATTATTACCAACATGTTAAGCAGAAAAACTTTAACTGCACAGTCTCTGTACACTTTCCCTGCCTTATGATACAATTTCTCAAGGAAAATGCACCAGAAAGTGTCTGTGTCTAAACAAACGCACAACTGGTCCAGTAAGATGCATGAGCCTCACTCAAGAGCAGACTTATGACTGGAATTAGTGAGAGAGAAAGCTGGTCTTGGCCTCAGATAGAACTGGAAGTCTTTCCCCATAATGAGCTGTGGAGCTGGAAAGTGACAGAGATGAAGTCTGTTCGGAGTCTAAACTTTTTCCCCCAGCCTAAGTGACTGGTTAAAAGGCCACTAATAGAGCAGCCCAAACTCTCTCTATTTGTCATCAGCTTTGTTGTCCCGCCGGAGAAGGCAATGGCACCCCACTCCAGTACTCTTGCCTGGAAAATCCCATGGACGGAGGAGCCTGGTGGGCTGCTGTCTCTGGGGTCGCACAGAGTCGGACACGACTGAGCGACTCAGCAGCAGCAGCAGCAGCAGTTGTCCTGCAGCATCACTTCATTGCTGCTCGTGTTTAGATGATGACAACAATCCGAGGAGTGAATGTGGACCTTGGGGATGATGCTCTCACAGTGTCCCTGCCCTCTCCTCCCAGGTGTTCTCCTTAACTGTGGGAAGAGAAAATATCCCGCCACTCTTACAAACACTTTGGCCTTAAACCCTAAAAGAGCCCACCAGAAGCTACGAAGTCTCCCAAAGTGGTCAATGAGGCAGAAAAAAATCCTACCTAGGCCCTGAACAAGCAAAGTTGTGCACGTTCATTGAGGAAATCTTCCTAAAGAGCATCCTGGAGGTGACAAAACCAGAAGTACCTGAAAGGCCTTTCACTTCAACCTTGGAATTATAGTCTGCAGGTCTCATATCCTATTCACCTTCCTCTCTGAGAAATTCTTAGAAGGAAAACTGACGAGCTTTTTTCACAGAAGAGATTGGTGCTAGAGTCTCTTGAAAAATTTACCAAGTTATAAATCAAACACACAAGAATATAAGAAATACCACTTTGCATCAGACTCATTCTGCTAAATATGTTTTCCAAGCAATACTATGTGAGAGAACATGGCTATTCTCCCTCACATCACCTAAAAACTTTTTGGATATCTTTCCAAATGACTTATGATTTCTTTATGATAAACAAGGCTTTAGATCCACTGACCTCTTCTTTTTTTTTTTTTTGGCCCCTTCTTCCTTGAAACTACAGAAACTAATCTTCCTTGAAACTACAGAAACTGTCCTTGAATGAAACTTACCTAACCCTAATAGTATGTAGGTCTGACATGTGAATATGGAAATGTTTTACATATTCAAAAACATGAAGCTAAATCATGCAAGAAAAAGGAAAGTTATGACCAACCTAGATAGCATATTCAAAAGCAGAGACATTACTTTGCCAACAAAGGTTCGTCTAGTCAAGGCTATGGTTTTTCCTGTGGTCATGTATAGATGTGAGAGTTGGACTGTGAAGAAGGCTGAGCACCAAAGAATTGATGCTTTTGAACTGTGGTGTTGGAGAAGACTCTTGAGAGTCCCTTGGACTGCAAGGAGATCCAACCAGTCCATTCTCAAGGAGATCAGCCCTGGAATTTCTTTGGAAGGAATGATGCTAAAGCTGAAACTCCAGTCCTTTGGCCATCTCATGCAAAGAGTTGACTCATTGGAAAAGACTCTGATGCTGGGAGGGATTGGGGGCAGGAGGAGAAGGGGACGACAGAGAATGAGATGGCTGGATGGCATCACTGACTCGATGGGCATGAGTCTGGGTGACCTCTGGGAGTTGGTGATAGACAGGGAGGCCTGGCGTGCTGCGATTCACGGGGTCGCAAAGAGTCGGACACGACTGAGTGACTGATCTGATGTGATCTGAACATTTAAAACAAACAAACAAACTTAACTGTATATGAAACTGCTTACATAATCACACAGAGAAAATAGTATTTTAAGTGACCTTACTGCTACGTCGCTTCAGTCGTGTCCAACTCTGTGCGACCCCAGAGACGGCAGCCCACCAGGCTGCCCCATCCCTGGGATTCTCCAGGCAAGAACACTGGAGTGGGTTGCCATTTCCTTCTCCAATGCATGAAAGTGAAAAGTGAAAGTGAAGTCGCTCAGTCGTGTCCTACTCTTAACGACCCCATGGACTGCAGCCTATCAGGCTCCTCCACCCATGGGATTTTCCAGGCAAGAGTGCTGGAGTGGGGTGCCATTGCCTTCTCCATAAGTGACCTTAGAAAACAATATTCTTAGTGGTATACAAGGTCAAGAGGAACTGCAAGAGGAACTGCAAAAAGCACCGTAAAGAAATGTTTCATTCAGAAGTTTCATTGTTAGTAGCTGTATTAATATCATTTTGAAACATTTCAATATATATTGTCATAGAAAGCCAATAATTATGATAATGTTGTCAGGAACCAAGATTTTCTATGTTAAGAGGAAATAAATATAAAATATAAGAAGTGAATTATAAATTAAATTTGAATTAGACATATCAATATGAACTCAAGCTTTTAAAATCTGTCCCCTGGGACTTCCCCAGTAATCCAGTGGTTAAGAATATGTGTTGCAATGCAGGGGTCATGGGTTCGACCCCTGGTTGGGGAGCGAAGATCCCACACACCAGGGAGCAACTAAGTCATGCAGCACAACTAGGGAGTCTGCTGGCTGCAGTTAAAACCCAAGACAGCCAAATAGATAAATAAATAATAAACAAAATAAAATCTGTCCCCTGAAAGAGCCTAGAAACAGTGACATGTCTGTGACAATGACCAATGCTAGAACTCAGAGTTTCATCTATCAGTTCAGTTCAGTCGCTCAGTCGTGTCCGACTCTTTGCGACCCCATGAATCGCAGCACGCCAGGCCTCCCTGTCTATCACCAACTCCCGGAGTTCACCCAGACTCATGTCCATCGAGTCAGCGATGCCATCCAGCCATCTCATCCTCTGATGTCCCCTTCTCCTCCTGCCCCCAATCCCTCCCAGTATCAGAGTCTTTTCCAATGAGTCAACTCTTCGCATGAGGTGGTCAAAGTACTGGAGTTGCAGCTTCAGCCTCATTCCTTCCAAAGAAATCCCAGGGCTGATCTTCTTCAGAATGGACTGGTTGGATCTCCTTGCAGTCCAAGGGACTCTCAAGAGTCTTCTCCAACACCACAGTTCAAAAGCATCAATTCTTCAGCACTCAGCCTTCTTCACAGTCCAACTCTCACATCCATACATGACCACAGGAAAAACTATAGCCTTGACTAGACGAACCTTTGTTGGCAAAGTAATGTCTCTGCTTTTGAATATGCTATCTAGGTTGGTCATAACTTTCCTTCCAAGGAGTAAGCGTCTTTTAATTTCATGGCTGCAGTCACCATCTGCAGTGATTTTGGAGCCCAGAAAAATAAAGTCTGAGGCTGTTTTCACTGTTTCCCCATCTATTTCCCATGAAGTGATGGGACCAGATGCCATCATCTTCGTTTTCTGAATGTTGAGCTTTAAGCCAACTTTTTCACTCTCCACTTTCACTTTCATCAAGAGGCTTTTTAGTTCCTCTTCACTTTCTGCCATAAGGGTGGTGTCATCTCCACATCTGAGGTTATTGATACTTCTCTCGGCAATCTTGATTCCAGCTTGTGCTTCTTCCAGTCCAGCATTTCTCATGATGTACTCTGCATAGAAGTTAAATAAGCAGGGTGACAATATCCAGCCTTGACATACCCCTTTTCCTATTTGGAACCAGTCTGTTGTTCCATGTCCAGTTCTAACTGTTGCTTCCTGACCTGCATATAGATTTCTCAAGAGGCAGTTCAAGTGGTCTGGTATTCCCATCTCTGAATTCAGAATTTTCCAGTTTATTGTCATCCACACAGTCAAAGGCTTTGGCATAGTCAATAAAGCAGAAATAGATGTTTTTCTGGAACTCTCTTGCTTTTTCCATGATCCAGCAGATGTTGGCAATTTGATCTGTTTCTTCTGCCTTTTCTAAAACCAACTTGAACATCTGGAAGTTCACAGTTCTCATATTGCTGAAGCCTGGCTTGGAGAATTTTGAGCATTACTTTACTAGCATGTGAGATGAGTGCAATTGTGCGGTAGTTTGAGCATTCTTTGGCATTGCCTTTCTTCGGGATTGGAATGAAAACTGACCTTTTCCAGTCCTGTGGCCACTGCTGAGTTTTCCAAATTTGCTGGCATATTGAGTGCAGCACTTTCACAGCATCATCTTTCAGGATTTGGAATAGCTCAACTGGAATTCCATCACCTCCACTAGCTTTGTTCGTAGTGATGCTTTCTAAGGCCCACTTGACTTCACATTCCAGGATGTCTGGCTCTAGGTCAGTGATCACACCATCGTGATTATCTGGGTCTATAAATATGGCTAATTACTAGTAAAATCTAGTTGACTCCAGATTTAAATTCATAAAAAATTACATTAAGAAAATATGATGTGTATGAATAATTGTTAAGTTTAAGTGATGGATTCACAGCCATTCATTATGTTTGCCTTTTTAATTTTCAGTGTGTTTTTACATTTAAAACATCAGAAAGATAAATCATATAATCAAATAATATAATCAACAAAAAATTCTCCATGTACTAATGTCCTATGTCTGAGGGTAACATATTTTTTAAGGCTTGCAGCATGCTCAGTTGCTCAGTTGGGTCCAGCTCTTTGTGACCCCATGGACTGTAGCTCGCCAGGCTTCTCTGTCCATGGAATTCTCCAGGCATGAATACTGGAGTGGGTTGCCCTTCCCTTCTCCAGGGGATCCTCCTGATCCCGGGATTGAACCAGAGTCTCCTGCATTGGCAGGCAGATTCCTTACCACTGACTGAGCCACAGATGCAGCGGCCCCTTTTTAAGACTTATGTAACTATTAATACTTTGAATATCTCCCAATGTTTTCCTCCTCCTCCGTAATCCAGTACTTTGCAACCTGGGATGAGTGGGTGTGCGGGTGCAGGTGTACGTGTCTTAGGATCAAGAGAAGAGAAAGGGAAGGGCAATGTCTTGTGTGCCCCAATACTGCCTCTGAGCAGACACAGACCTCAAGGCAGGTTTGCCGCTGTCTACAGCACAAAGCAGTGTGCACGACAGCATGAGGTACGATTACATCTGCAGAGATCTGCAAAGGTCTGCCTAAACTATTTTCCCCAGGTCTCCCTCAGTATGCTACGTATGGAAGGAATCTAGAAGTTTCCACGTGCATAGGAATATCTACATAATTTGTGAGGCCCACTGCAAAACAAAAATGTGCCATTCTCTGTTTATAAATCACTAAGAATTTCAAATAGTGACAGCAAAGAGTAAGAATCCTCCTGGTAATGAAGGAAATGCAAGAGATGTGGGTTTGATCCCTGCGTCGGGAGGATCCCTGGAGAAAAAAAGGGCTACCTACTCCAGTATTCTTGCCTGGAGAATCCCATGGACAGAGGAGCCTGGCAGGCTACAGTCCATGGGGTCACACAGAGTCAGACATGACATATCAACACAAAGATAGTAAACCGGTTCTGAAGCCCATCTACATTTGCGATCCCATATGATTGCCCAAGTCAGCCTTGCAAATGAGGGACTGTGTTCCCAAAGCAGGCACCATGTCTGGACATCTCTGTATCCTCAAGAGTGTTCAATGAATGATGGAAGAATGAATAGTCGAGGTACAGAATCCTCACATCAATGGTGAGAACTATGAAATGATGCAAAGACAGTCTCTCGTAACAATTACAAACTATGTGTTTCATACAATATGTACACATATACAAATATATATACAAAACAATAATACACTCTACTGAATTTCTAGCATAAAATTATGCATAATTCTACCTATAAAAAGTATACACAGAAAAGGACTTCAAAGGAAAATTTAGAAAATATTGAGTTATGGCTTCATAGTTCATTTTAGATTTCTTTCTGTATTTCTGTTTTTCACAACTAGAAATAAGAAAAAAAGTAAACATTTTTTTCACCCAACACATTTCACCCTACTGGCCAGGTCTGTCTGATGAAGTGACGGGGCTCCTGAGTGGTATCAGACAACCTGGAAACCAGAAAGAAACATGGAACCTACTTGGTCTCAGACTGTCCACATGGCTTCTTCCTAGCGAGGCTGAGCAGATCTTTGCCATATTTCTCTTCAATTGATGCCCTAAGGAGAACAGGAGAGAGAGTTCTGAGTCCTTCTCAGGGCTGATTCTTATTTATGACACATGGCACTTCCCTGGAAGGCAAAACTGCACCTTTTACATAGAAGCTCACAATTCTCTAAAATGTGAAACTCCTACTACAGAACCAGGAAGAATTGTAAAAGACCAGTGACCTCCATCTCTACAGTGTTCTTCTCCAACAAAAAGTCTATAGCATGAATAATTAAGGCCAAACCAAGTACAGTTCCTTGACCAGCACAGGTTACTACATTACAGAATAATTTTCAAAACTCTGATCCAAAAAGATGTATATACCTATATATGTGTGTATATATATACACATATATATGTTTATAGTCTACACAAATCTATACAGATATGAAATATATACATTTTAAGTGGAGTAAAAGATACTTCCGTCAAATGCTGCATTCCTTAGGCCCACCCCTCCCATCTTCTCTATGAGTATCCTTTTACCAACCTAAGAGGTCTCCTGCATTACAGGCAGATTCTTTACTGACTGAGCCAACAGGGAAGCCCCATAGAGTTCTCCTTTTTATTGTCTCCATAGTTCTGTTTTTTCCAGAATGTCACATAGTTGGAATCACATGGTATGTAGCTTTTTCAGACTGACTTCTTTTACTTAGCAATATGCTTTTAAGATTCTCCCATGTCCTTTTGTGGCTGGATAGCCCATTTCTTCTTATCGATGAATGATATTCCATGGTAAGGCTGTACTACAGTTTGTTTATTTGTTCACCTATTAAAGGACATGTTATGTTGTGAAAGTTGCTCAGTTGTGTCTGACTCTTTGTGGCCACATGGGCTATACAGTCCATAGAATTCTCTAGGCCAGAATACTGGAGTAGGTAGCCTTTCCCTTCTCCAGGGGATCTTCCCAACCCAGGAATCGAACCCAGGTCTCCCGCATTGTGGGCAGATTCTTTACCAGCTGTGCCACAGGGAAGCCCTTAGAGTTCTCTGTTCACGGTCAATTCAAATATGTAGCTAAACTGTACCAAGGAGATGAGAATTTCACAACAGAAACCCTGCAGTCAGCATGTCTCACAGGAACGCTGTTACTTGGTGTGGTATTATGGGTCTGTCTAAAGCACAAAATATCCCCTTTCCCCCTTTCCTGCTCCCCACGGCCTCTGTCACCATTTCCACTTTGTGTCCCAGCCCCAGTTTTATCTAAATCCTACTATCAAGTTATGGATCTTTAGGTTCATATACCCAAGTTAAAAAATTTTTTTAAATATTATATGAATACATTCTCACAGCAAAAGATTCAAACAACACAAAGTCATATGAAATAAAACACAAACGCCTCCCTTCATGCTCTCCCCCAACCCCATGCCCCTTCCCAGGAGGAGCCACTGCTAAGACTGCTGTGTATCCTCCCAGTCTTTCTCTGCATTTCCATAGTCATCTCTCACAAACACACAGCTTTTTCTAGTTATATAACTGAGGTCATTGTATTATTTGCTGTTCTGTTTTTCACCTAGTAATAGATCTGTCACATAGATCTTTCTTTATCAGTACATGCCAACTACCATGTTCATAATTAGGCATCTTCCACAGTTCAAGGTCACCCTAATTGCTTTGCTTTTCACTACTGCTAAGAAGAGTTAAATGAACATCCTCAGGCAGATATTCATGGGCATCCCTGAGAATGTTTCTCTAGCTAAGCTAGGACTTCTGAGAAAGTGGATTTACTAGATCAGAAGAATATATCTTTTAAATGTTGGAAAACAGTGTTGAATTGCCCTCCAAAAGAGCCTTCTCAATTTATATTTTCACCAAAAGTGTGCAAGCACTCCCATTCCCAGAAGCCCTCCCCAACACTGTATATTATCAGTCCTCACTAGACTTTAGTAAGAGAGGTTTGAAAAAAAGGTCTCATTTAAATTTACTTTTCCTTGATTTCAGTGATTATGCATTTTATATATTTATTTCCATATGTTATTTTATGAGTTACATAGGCATATCACCCCAATTTTTTAACTGAACATTTTACCTTTTTCTTATTGTTTTGTAGAAGTTCTTCATATATTATACATATCAATTTTTACTCTTACATGTTATATAGTTTCTCCCACTCTCATCTGTCTTTTCTAAATAATAACCTTATCCACTTTATTAAAATGATACATGCTCACTGTTCAAAAATAAGCAAAAAGAAAAATACAAAGAAGAAAGCAACAAACTGTCCAAAATCCACCAACTAAAATAATTAGTATTAACATTCGGTGATGATTGTAATGGGCATTCCCTTACACAGATATGCAAGCAGGATGGATGGACAGATAGGCATGAGTAATTTTAAAAGAATGAGACTATATTCTATCAGTTCAGTTCAGTTGTTCAGTCGTGTCCAACTCTTTGCAACCCCATGGACTGCAGCACTCCAGGCTTCCCTGGCCATCAGCAACTCCCGGAGCTTACTCAAACTCATGTCCATTGAGTTGGTGATGCCATCCAACCATCTCATCCTCTATCATGCCCTTCTCCTCCTGCCTTCAATCTTTCCCAGCAT
>NW_011494742.1:656689-701290 GCF_000754665.1 Bison bison bison | reverse complement strand
ACGTATTGGAGTTTCAGCTTCAACATCAGTCCTTCCAATGAATATTCAGGACTAATTTCCTTTAGGATGGACTGGTTGGATTTCCTTGCAGTCCAAGGGGCTCTCAAGAGTCTTCTCCAACACCACAGTTCAAAAGCATCAGTTCTAAAAGCTATATTCTATACACTATTTAAAAATAAAGTACTGGGACTTCCGTGGTGGTCCACTGGTTAAGAATTTGCCTTCCAATGCAGGGGATATGGGTACAATCCCTGCTCAGGGAACTAAGATTCCGCACGCTGCGGGGCAATTGAGCGCATATGCCGCGGCTACGGAGCCCACACACCTCAACTAGAGAGGCTGCAGACCGTAACTACTGAGCCTGCGCACGCTAGATCCCGTGTTCCACCACAGGAGACGCCCTCGCACACTGCAACTAGTAGAAAGCGCATGCACCACCACAGAGACCCAGCACAGCAAAAATTTTAAAAATAAATAACATAATATAAAAATAAAATATCAAGCCTAATTTTAGCTAAATTTCACAGAAGAAAAGGAAACTGAAAGGAAGCTGAAGGAATTGCTGAATTTCAAATGATTGTTTCTCTAGCACAGGAAAAATTAATTCCTAAAAGACCCTTCCAAAGTTAAAAAGGAGTTTATGAAAATAAGGGGACTGAGACATTAAAATGTTTTAATGATCTATTTCAGTCTTAGTTTCAGATACTTGACAGCCTGTGGTGAAAGGATTAGCCCTACTGTACCTCCATCTCCTTCTCAATAATTTTACATTATTTTTACTTAATTTGCATCTATAACACACACTGTTCTCCAATCATGATTCCCCTAGTTGTTTTGTCTTAACTCTATTAAAATAAATGCGATGCTGACTACCAGTCCTGTTACCATAGCTTTTCCATCCCTAAGATTTGTATTCTGGTTCATTTCTTGGTTGGCTGGATTTCATCAATTCATGATCTTTCACCAAAATGGCTCAGAAGGGAGGGCATCAGTATTTCCTGAGTTCTTTCATATTTGAGGCCATCTACCTATGGCCTTCATATTTGAAACTATTATTTTTTATTGAGGCACAGCTGATCTACCATGTTGTATCAGTTTCAGGCATACAGCAAAGTGATTTAGTTATACATCTACCTATACATTATTTTGCGGATTCTTTTCCATTACAGGTTATTACAAGATACTGAATATAGTTCCCTGTGCTATATAGGAGCTGACTGTTGTTTATCTATTCTATAAATAGTAATACATAACTATTAACCTCATACTTCCAATTTATCTTCTTCCCTGCCTTTTCCCCACCTTTCTCTTTCGGTAACCTTAAGTTTGTTTTCTATGTCTGTTTCTGAGTCTGTTTCTATTTTGTAAATAGGCTCATTAGTATCATATTTTTTAAGATTCCACATGTAAGTGATATCATAGAATATCCGTCTTTCTCTTACTTCACTTACTGTGATAATCTCTAGGTCCATCCATGTGGCTGCAAAAGGCATTATTTCATTCTTTTTTATGGCTGAGTGGTATTCCATTTGTGTATGTACCATGTATTCTTCATTCATTCATCTGTCAAAGGACATTTAGGTTGCTTCCATGTCTTGGCTATTGTAAATTGTGCTGCAATGAACCCTGGGGTGCATGTGTCTTTTCAAATTAGAGTTTTCATCTTTTCTGGATATATGCTCAGGAAGGGGACTGCTGGATCACACAGTGTTTTTAGATTTTTAAGGAACCTCCATACTGTTCTTCATAGTACCTGCACCAATTTACATTCCCACCAACAGTGTGTGAGAATGCCTTTCTCTGCACACTGTCTCCAACATTTATTATTTGTAGACTTTTTGATGATGGTGTGGCGTTTATATTTAAATGATACCCTTGCTGGTGTAATGCATGTTCTAAAACTTTCCCTCAGAACTCTGTTAAACTTGTTCCATTGGCTTCTGTCATTAAAGAGAAGACCAAGGCGATCCAGTTTCCCTGCTGTCCATTCCTGTTTTGGGAATTTGGCTTGTTTCCCTTCCTAGATACTTGAAGTATTCTTTCATTAATTAAATAACTTAACCTGGATGAGGCTCTTTATGATCCTCTTCAATGAACATTTAGTATTTTTACATGTAAAAAGGAATTAAGGCTATTTTCATTAAAAATACTTATATGAAGTACATATATTTTATCTTTTCCAAATTATATCCTGAAGATTTCTTGACAATCCTTTGTGGTTTCCAGGAGCAGAATTTACTCAATTCCTTTCTTCTAGCACTAAGGCACCAGGAATCTGAACTCACCTCAGACAGCATATGATCCTCATGGAGAGTCCTAGAATCTGACAAGTATAGTCAGCCCTCTACAACCTTGGATTCTGCAACTGCAGATTCCACATTCACAGATTCAACCAACTGAGGAAGAAAACTATTTGGGGGAAAAATTCCAGAAAGTTTCAAAAAGCAACACTTGAATTTGCTCATACTGGCAACTATTTGCATAGCATTTACATTGGATTAGGTATTATAAGTAACCAGGCTCCAGGCTATGGGGTCGCTAAAGGTCGGGCACGACTGAGCGCCTTCCCTTTCACTTTTCACTTTCATGCGTTGGAGAAGGAAATGGCAACCCACTCCAGTGTTCTTGCCTGGAGAATCCCAGGGACAGAGGAGCCTAGTGGGCTGCCGTCTATGGGGTCGCACAGAGTCGGACACGACTGAAGCGACTTAGAGCAGCAGCAGCAGCAGAGATGACTTCAAGTATCCAGGGGGGTGTACGTAGGTTATATGCAAATAGTACCCCATTTTATACAAGACTTGAGCAGCTGTGGATCTTGGGGGGTCCTGGAAAATCCCCCACGTATACTGAATGATGACGGTAATGAGTTCCAGCAGGCACAACAGTGTGCTCTTTGAAGAAAACAAGGAGCTTTGATAAAAATGAAACTACAACTTCATCTTCATGAAATCAGGTGAACAACCACTGAGAAACACTGCCAATGGGAAGCGGTGGCGTCCAGGGACCTGCAGCCAATGAAGGAATCACTAGGACTTTGCAAAATTCACACCCAAATAAGTAGGCTTTATCTAGATCACCCTCCTACCAACTATCCAAAATTTCCCTCTCATCTGCTCATTAATTTGTCATTTACTGAACATCTACTATGTGCCAGGCATCAGACTGGGAGAACATAGAGGTGACCGAAATATGAGGCCTGCCTAGAAGAGCGCATGGGTGAGGGACAGCAGGGAATGTAAACCAGTGCTTTCATCTGAATATGAGGTTCACGTAACAAGGGCCATAATAAAAATGTACAAAATAATATATACGTAACAGAAGAGGGCTTCGCTTGTGGCTCAGCTGGTAAAGAATCCGCCTGCAATGTGGGAGACCTGGGTTTGATCCCTGGGTTGGGAAGGTCCCCTGGAGAAAGGTAAAGGCTACTCACCCCCGTATTCTGGCCTAGAGAATTCCCAGGGGTCCAAGGGGTCACAAAGAGTTGGACACGTCTGAGCAACTTTCACTTTCACTTAATTCAATATGAAGATGACAGGAAGACACAGGAGAAGAATGACATGTGATGATAGGAGAGACTGGAGTTAGAGGCTGCAAACCAAGGATTCATTCACCACAAGAAGCTAAGAAAAAGACACAGTCTCTCTACTAGAGCCTTTATGAGCACATGAGCCTGCACACCCTGACTTTGGACTTCTGGCCTTGAGAATTAGGAGAGAATACATTTCCGTTGTCTAAAACCTCCCAATTGATGGTAATTTGCTACAGCAGCCCTAGGAAACTCATATAGTAATAACGGTTTGGCTATAACTTGACCATGAGAAGCTAACATCTAAGGGAACTCGTCACGCCCACCTTGGCAATCTATCATTCTCAAGCCCATCCTGAGAGATGGCTGGCCCACAGTGAGGACCCCAGAAGGAGAGCTGTAATCAAGATATGTTGACTTCTCCCTGAAAAAGAACAGGGGGAGTACAGGAGCTTGTGGAAGGAGCCCAGAGCCCAAAGCACTGTGGCTAGGATCCCCCAGTCCATACTTACAGCTGCTAATTTCACACACAAAGTGGTTCCACAAGCACACTTCCCTCCTCCCCACTCAGCGTCATGTTGTGACACACAGTTAAGAGGGCTGATCTGACCACCCAGTTCCCAGAGAAACCTCTTTTCAAAGAATATATGCACAACATTCTTAGGAGACCACAAAATAAAGTGCAAAAAAAAAAATTAGATGTGGGGTCAGGAAGTCCTGGCTCTATTATTTACTGCTTTCATAATCTTGGACAAGTCATTTAAACCCCCACTGAACCTCAGCTTTCTCATCTGTAAAACAGACTTGATGATATATTCTCTACCTACCTTCTAGGCTTAATATAACAATATTAGTAATGGGTACCATTCACCCACCACTTACTCTGTACCAGGTACTATACTTGGCATGCTGAAGCAGTTAACAGCACAGATTCCAGGGTCCAACTTTCCTAGGTTTGAAATCAGATCTAACCCTTCATTACCTGTCTGATTTTAGGCAAGTTACATAACATCTGTGAATCTCTGTTTCTTCACTTCTAAAATAATGATGATAAAACTTGCTATACAGGGGTATTTTGAGAATTAAATGACATAATATATTTAAATAATGTTGGAGCTTATAACTAATAGTTATTGTTGTGCAGTCACTCGGTCGTGGCTGACTCTTTGTGACCCCATGGACTGTAGCCCACGAGGCTCCTCTGTCCATTATAACTAATACACCTTCAATAAATGGCAACTATGGATATAATCTCATTGAGTCACCTTAGCCACCCTCTGCAGCAGGATTATCCTCATTTTTAAAAAATTTTTGCTGCGCTGGGTCTCCATTGAGGCCCCTGGGCTCTTTGTTGCAGCCCGTAGGGTTTCTCTAGTTGCAGCACACAAGCTTCTCTTGTTGCGGCTCAAGGGTTTCTCACTGAGGTATGCAGGCTTTTTCTGTTGCTGAGAACAGACTCTATCTAGAGCATGCAGGCTCAGGAGTTGTGGCACATGGGTTTAGTTGCCCACAGCATGTGTGATCTTAATTCCTTGAACAGGGATGGAAGAACCCACATCCCCTGCATTGGAAGACAGATTATTAACCACTGGACTGCGGGGGAAGTCCCTATCCTCATTTTCATATTTCTCATTTCCTGCTCGTATCAGGAGCTCAGTACATAATGTCTGGCCCCATCAAGGGTTTCAGGGGCAGGAGAGTCCATAAGCTTGGGCTACCAGAGATAAGACAGGCTCATTTTAACTGCCAGCCAGTGGAAGATCTCAGGCTGGAGTGTTATGTAGAATGCTGCCTTTAAAGGAAAAAAAAAAAAAAAGAAGAAGAAGAGGAGGAGAAGGAAATTTGACCTGGACTTTGAAGGATGGGGAGAGTCTACTTAGGAGTCGCAGAAAAAAGAGAATATTCTAGGTGGGGAAATATGGAGTAAAGATGGAGAGGCAGAGACATCCAAAACACACTCACTAATAATCTCTCTGGCTGGGATAGATGGAGTGGGTGTGGTGAGTGAGAATACGAAACAGAAGGAAAAGGGAGGGAGAGAAACCTCTGTGCTGAGAACAAGCCCAGCCTCCTGGAAATCACCTGCCCTTCTCCCTGCGGTGGATAAGTCATCTACACAGGGTCTGCGTGAGAAGCCTCTGGAGCTGTTCTGGATTCTGTGACTTTCTAGGTTCCCATGGTAAGTTACTTATCCAATCTCATCTCAAAAAGCTGCATTTTCATGCAAAGAAAATGGAAATAATAATACCTTAGGCAGTTGACTGTGTCAAAGGAGGCCATTTCAAAGGGATCTGTAAACCCCAATTATAAAAAGATCCTGAGACAAAACTCTGAGAGCAACACACAGCAAGTGTTCAATGTGTGATTTGTTATTTTGTGGCTGTTCAGAGGTTGGTTGTGGTTGTCATCAACTATATCATCACTGATAGAAGATAAGGCAATTTATAATTTACTGGATACGTTGTTTCTCTGCTTTGTTACTTATTTGCTGTGTTACAGTAAGTCATCCAGGACTTACTGGGACTTACTGGGGACTTGTTAGCTACAGGGCACACACTGAGACACAGCCCCCGGATTGGCAATATAGATCAGGAAAGGTAGCATTCCTGCCCACTCCAGAGGAGTGTGTGACATGCCTCTGTTCTGTCCATGCGCAAACGAGTGTAGACGGATTTACTGCAATCCATCTGGTACAACCAAGGACAAGGACTTCGTAGCTTCCAAGATGCAGGTTGAAACAGCATGGAGGGACCCAGTCCTAGCTGCATCTGAGAGAGAGGGAGAGGGAGGTCCCCCCGGGAGTGCAGTATCTCTCCCTACCCCTTGCTGCCCCTGGGCAGGTAGAGCCACCTACCAGAAATTCCAGAGAGGTTCATGGTGGGGCTTCAACATTTTGGGGGCATAGAAGGCCACCACCTTAGATATAGGGCATATTTAGTCCCATATCATAAATATGTTATAAATGTATGTGATTACGCCTCATGACACTGAGCAAATAACAGTTTCACTTTCACACTTCATGAACAAAAATAACAAATATGTGTGCATGCTAAGTCGCTTCAGTCCTGTCTGACTCTTTGTGACCCTATGGACCCATCAGGCTCCTCTGTCCATGGGGTTCTCCAAGTAAGAATACTGGAGTGGGTTGCCATGCCCTCCTCCAGGGGATCTTCCCAATCCAGGGATAAAATAATAAATAATACATGACAAACTGCTGTTATCTTTTCCCTGTGTGTGTTTTTTTCTCTAGTCCATAGGAATACCAAACATCCCAGGGTTCCACCTGAAATTTATGGCAGCTCAGTAAAGTAATGCTCAAGACCCGAGGAGGGAGTTTCAGCAATATCAGACCACGGCCCAGACTGAGGCCCAGGCCCCATACACACCCCGCACCTATGACAAGCAAAAAAGAAAGGCTGGACCCCCAAAGCTGAAGAGGATGGCACCTCCCCTCCTGAGTTAACCATGAACAGAACAGTGAACAGAACCATGAACAGCCCTTGATGGAGCAGTCTCCTTCTGGCAAGCATACTAGCAGGAAAGGAGGCCCAAAGCCAGCAGCCCCCTTGCTCCAGGGCCTTAAGCCCCCCACCCAGGGCAGATGTATCTGACACCTTGACCTGATGACAGCAGATTCTGCCCCCAGACCGGTGGATACGGGGCTGGCTTCTTTTGCTATGAAACTTCTGAAGAAAGATGACCATATACTAGAAATACCACATAAATATTTAATAATTTTTAATTTGCACATGCTTTCTCTTTTACCCACATTTTTCTGTGAAGATCTTAGTTTTTGAGTTCTGTTTGGACTTGTGATTTTCAAACCGTGGGTCATCATGACCCATTTGTAAACCATAAATCAATTCAATGGATTATGACCAGCAGTTTTTAATTAAATAGAACTGAACAAAATAATAGGATGCTAATGTTTAATCAAACTTTTATTTTATGCATGTGTGTACGGGGTGGCAGTGTAAAATGTATTTCTTACTGTGTGTTAGTCACTCAGTCGTGTCCGACTCTTTGTGACCCCACAGACTGTAGCCCACCAGGTTCCTCTGTCCGCGGAATTCTGCAGGTAAGAATACTGGAGTGGATTGCCATGTCCTTCTCCAGGGGATCTTCCCGACTCAGGGATCGAACCCAAGTCTTTGGCATTACAGGCAGATTCTTTACCGTTTGAGCTACCTGGGAATGATTTTTTGTTACTGAGGGGTACAGTCAAAAAAAAAAAAAATCCAGACACCACTGATACACACCACCATCCTGGTTGTATCAGGGGATCTTTGACTCAACCTGCCTGGGCAGCAGAAGCTTTGACCAGTAGCCAACACCTCCTTTGTGTATGAGAGGCAGAGCTATTTCACTTCTAGGAGAAAGTTTATAGATGCCCTACTGGAGGAGAAATACAAAATCAAGGGATGTTCTAAAATCTCTATCCCTGTGCAGTGGGGAATCTCTTGTGTGTTTGCTACTTTGTCAGAGCTCTGTTGAAGAAAGGAGGAAGCCAACCTCCAGTGCCTGCCAAGAGAAAGGAAAGTTGTAACTCGGCATCACCACTTTCTACCAGCTTGGGTAGAAGATGGAGGCTGGTCCCTCAAAGGAGGCACAGTGACTAGCTCCATGGAGCCTGACAGTGGACAGACCTTTCTCTGTCCACCTCTCCTGAGACGCACAGTATGTCAGTGCTCAGCTCCCCGGGACCTTTGAAACAGTTTAAGAGGGAGATGCCTCACCATCAGAGCATGGGCAACCAATATGAGCTTTGTTACCCTAATGTTCTCCCCTGGAGGAGGGCATGGCAACCCACTCTAGTATTCTTGTCTGGGAAATCCCACGGACAGAGGAGCCTGGTGGGCTATAGTCCATGGGGTCACAAAAGTGTTGGATACAAGTTAGCTACTAAACAATGTTCTCTTGGGCTTCCCTAGTGGCTTAGCGGCAAAGAATCCTCCAATGCAGGAGACGCAGGCTCGATCCCTGGGTTGGCAAGATCCCCTGGTGAAGGAAATGGCAACCCATTGTAGTATTCTTGCCTGGTAAATCCAGTGGACAGAGGAGCCTGGTGGGCTACAGTCCATGGGGTCGCAAAAGTGTTGGACATGACTTAGTGACTAAACAACAGCAAAGTCTTCTTGAGTGGAAAATAAAAGATTTGATTGAAAACATTTTGCTGTCTGTACCTCCAAGTTACAGATCTCTCACTCACTGCCTTACAAACAGAACAGGTTCATCAGTTTGGGTCCTGGCAACAACCCAGATCTTTGGCCAAAAATCCCCCTAAACCACTCCTTCATCCAGAATCACTGGGAAATGGAGGATTCCAGATGAATGAGATATTCCACAAACTAACTTAGCCATTAAGTATAGAATGTTTTTAATCTTAAAGGAAAGGAAGAGAAGGGAAGAGGAGGGGAGGGAATCCTCTAAACCATGCCAGAGCCCCCCAGACCTCCAAGCCCATCACCATCTGGAGGGGCCTGCTTCTGCATCCTTCTCACCGATCCCCCAGCTCAGTGGTCTCTGAACCAGGCTCTGTCTCCCTTCACCTCACAGGCCCAGCCTGCGGTCCGCCTGTGATCCTCCACTCATCCAAGCCACCTCGAGTTGAGGGACCCTTTGAGATCTCCTCCTCCATGAAGCTGCCCCCCATTTTAGCCAGTCCTCCACAATCTCCCCCTCTGCCATGAGGTCCTTCAGTATCACGGGTATCACAGAGCACAGCACTTCGTTACATTTTGTTTGTCATTTCATTCATAAACTTTATCTCTCCCTGGAGTTCCTAAGAGCTTTAGGACCAAGACATCGTTTACTTCTTGGGTATCATTCTGTAACATACAGCAGCGGACCTTGTGAACCACTGAAAACAAACACAACCCGTAGATTGTCCTTGTCGGTGTGGGAGCGTTCTGCCCACTGCGTCTTCAGAGAAAAAAAAAACGACAGGTACCTTTCTTTTAAAAAGTCTTCAAACTCTTTGCAGTTCTTGCGGCCATTGTTCAGATGCTGGACGATGCTGTCATAGCCGATGGTGCTGAGGATGTCTGAAGTCTGGTGGGAAAAACAACACTGTGTGAGATGGGGAACCAGGTGACATCAGCCCCGAGGCCTAAAGCGAGGACGGGGTGGCGGGGACCCGGGGAAGCCGGCCACGGGGACTTTTTGAGATGCTTACCTCCAACGCACATGTGACCAAAAAGGACAAAACAGAAGTTCAGAGTTGGTGTAGCTGTGGAAGACTTTTTAGAATTATGAAACTATTGGGTCACAAAACAGGAAGGAAGTGACATAACATTGAGAGGCACATGGTCGAGGGAGCTGGCTGGCTCGGGGCCCCTCCCTGGGTCCCCACCATGCCCTGATCAGGCCAGGCAGGCAGCAGGAACTGAGCCCCCCTCCAGCCTTCTGCTGAGTGAGCTCCATCCTGCAGGGGGAAACTCATTCACGCCACAGGTCCTCGTAACGAGGGCTACACAGCATTCACTCTGGCCTCCCCCTTGTCTCAGAGCTTGACCCTGAAAGCTCTTTCTGCGGCCAAGAAGCCTGGTCTGAGGGTCAAGGGTATCACTGAGCCAGGCCCCAGGAGAGGTAGGAGGGGCCGGCTTCCCACTGTAGCAGGAAGGGAAGACCAGCAGCCAGCAGGCCCCGGATGGCCTGGCCCCAATTTGGGGGAAAGGAATTTTTTTTTTTTTTTTTTACATTTTAAGTGAGCCATTTCAAATCAGTTCAGCTCCGTTGCTCAGCCATGTCTGACTTCTTGCGACCCCATGGACTGCAACATGCCAGGCTTCCCTGTCCATTACCAACTCCCAGAGCTTGCTCAAACTCCTGTCCATCGAGAGAGCCATTTATTCCCATTTTACTCTACTGTGTGCTCTGAGGTTGGAGGAAGCTGTCCAAGTCTCCCAAAGCAGTAGCCCTGGATGCAGTGTCTTTTAAAAATCAAAGTCTCCTCAGCTCCCCAAACCAACAAACCAGGAGCTCTGAAGAATACCTGCTAAAGTGTCACCTATTGCAGCTGGCTCCCTGCTTCCTACTCCACACGTACATGTAATAGGTGGTCTGATCTAGACTCCAGGCCCTTAGGGAGCTTGGTTAGGTGGTGTTTTGGTGTGTCCTGGGCAGCTTTAAACTGACCCACCCCCAGCCCAGCCCCACCACCCTCCGTCTGCTGAGGAAAGTACTTCTCTGCCAGTGAGGGGTGGGGTGGGGGTGAGGGGGCTCCTGAAGATTCCTCTCTCCTGCCTGCCCAGTCCAGGACACTGGAGAAGCAGAATTTCTCTCTTCCATTTGCTGCAACTCCTCATGGCCTGGCTAAACAAACAGGGGTCCCAGAGAGACCCAGCAAGAGCAAGGCCTGAGGCTGATTTCAATATGGATTCAGAAACTTAACTGGCTATAACTCACATTGCATTTTTTTCAAATGGATTATTGAAAGTATAGTAAATTTTACACATGGACATACAAATAAATCTTAGTTAGAAATACACTTAGTTCTATGGGTTCTGGCTGTTGTTTCAGCATAGATTTAGGCCTTGGGAAGCCTAAAGAAATAGCTTCCACAAAAGCTTCATTTTCCTACCCTCCTTTCTCCACACACACTCTTGTGTCTCAGCAGGGGAGACTTCTAACTGCCCCCAGAGTGCAGTGCTCAATGGCAACTCCAAGACAATGCTTGGTCTTGGTCCAAACCCTCCAGCCCCAGGATTTCTGGAAGCCTTCCCTGAGTAGCCCTAATGCTTCTTCCTCTGGGCTCTCAGATTGTCCAGCTCCTGAATCTGCTGTTTGCCACCCCTCCTTGTGAGTAGCCTTGCTGGCCCAACTCCACTCCAAGTGCCTGTAGCTTCTTCTTAGACAGATCCTACAGACACACACACACACACACACCAAAAATCTAGCTTAATATTATGCACACCAAAGGTCTACAGTAACATTCTGTGGGATGAAAATGCCTATTGTGTTCCCAGCCAGATGCACTAGAACACTGAAAACAAAGACTCCTGAGGGAATGAGGGAATGAATGGGTGGGGACAAAGGGTCCATGTCAATGTTGATTTGTAGTCAGAACTGCTTTGGTCTTCCCAGGGAAGTACTCTTGGGTTCTCTGTTTTATATTCATTTGGAAAAGGTGGTTTCCTTTTTCTCAATTAAGGGTGTGGACACTCTTTGAGCTGGGTAGGGAGGGTGGAGCTAGACTAGGATTTCCTGGAAACAAACCAAATCACCAGGCCTCCTGGCCACCAGCCTTAAAAAACCAGAACTGCTGCTTCAGAGGAGTGACTGGACTTCAGAGGTTCCCAAGAAAGAAAATCTCCAAGAGAAAACAAAGAGTGTCCAAGCCCAAGCGCAAAGTGGCAGGAAATATGGCCTGGAAACTCCTTCCCATGCTCCTCGGAAAGCAGTGCTGAGAAGCCCTGACTGGCAGGTGCAGAATAAGAAGGCCAAGGAGGAAAGAAGAGATGTAGTTGCATAAGCAGCAACGAGCACCAAGATAACACAGCAGGTTAGCTGTCAGAAATGAACGTGCTGAGCCTGTAACCCCATATACTGCTTTCCAGCATCCTGACTTCTCTCCCCTAGCTCTTCCCATGCTGCTCTCTCCACATCCTCCAAATGGGCGGTGTACATTTACACCCCAGGACCACTGCACAGGACTTTCCTACCATGGGAATGGCATCTCCTCCTCTTCACTTAAATCCCACCTCACTTCAGGGCCAATTCAAATCCCAAGTCCTCTCTGAGGTCCTCCTCAGACAATTTATCCTACAGTCTCCCTTCCCTCTTAGGAGTACCTGGTGTGTTTAATGATGATTCCTCTTCTTTAGCCCTGATTACATACTATTTTGCATTATTAGTTAATATTTTTTTAAAAATTAGTCAACTTTAAGTATATCTAGATTATACCCAAACTTCATCATCCACAATAGATCCTACATCAATGGCTTAAGAAATCTGTTAACTGTATACCAACTACAGACAAGGTACTTAAAAAGGTTACAAAGATGGAGTCCCTTAGTGTTCATTCGGGAGTCAGTAAAAGACACAGACACAAAACAAATGTGTATGCATAAAAAAATTAGAGACTGAGACAGAATATAAGACTACACAGAGAAAATATCTTGGAGAAGGAACTGACAAGCCAGTATTCCTGCCTGGAAAATTCCATGGACACAGGAGCCTGATGGGCTACAGTGCATAGTGTCACAAGAAGCGGACACAACTTAGCGACTAAACCACCCCCACCAGAGAAAATATATATATTATTTCCCACCAGAGAAAAAATAAATGAGGTGGGAAAGAGAAAATACATTAGGATCATCAGAAAGGAGAAGACATAAGATTTAAATTGAGTCATTTAAAGAGACTGGATTCACACTAGAAATCAAAAGATATTTCAAACCAACTGATGGTGAAGAAAACAACACATCAAAGTTTATGAGAGGCAGAAAAACAGTGCTTATAGGGAAATTTGTAGCTTCAAATGTTAATATTAGAAAAGGGGGAAAAAAAGGTTTTAAAATTAATGATCTAAACTTTTACTTTATGGAATCACAAAAAGAAGAACAAATTTAAGTTTGCAGTAAATAGAAGGAAGAAAATAAAAATAATAGAACACAATGAAACAGAAATGGGCAAACAATAAAGCAAATTAGTGAAACCAAAAGTTAGTCCCTTGAAAAGTTTAATAAAATCAGAAAACCTACAGCTGGGTTGATCAAAAAATAAGAGAAACAGAAAGAAAAGAACACAAATTATCAATGTCCTTACTGTGACAAAGGGCATCTATAGAAACCTAGCTAACAACTTAATGGCAAAAGACTGAATAGTTTCCTTCTAATAAAGAGGAAATAAGGAAAGAAAAAAAAAAAACAAAGAACGTACTTGTTGGAAAGGAAATAATAAAACTGCCTATATTTTCAGACAACATGATTGTGTACTCAGAAAATCTTAGGAAATTTACCCCTCAAAATTACTAAAGCTAATACATTTAACAATATTGCAGGGCACAAGATCAATACATAGAAGTCAATTACATTTCCATATACCAGCAGCAAAAAAATTAAACATGATTTACATGGCATTAAAGATATAAAATATTCAGAAATTAATGCTTAAAAGGTTTAGTAACATTACGTCTTACTAACGCACACACCATTAGTAAGAGATGGGTCACAGACTCAGATGCAAAACCAAAATAAAAAGCTTTGGTTTATAGATACAGGCAAATACCTTTCAAGCCTTGGGGCAGGAAAAGATTTCCTGGAGAGGACAAAAATACATACTGGTAAAGAAAAAAACAGAAAAGTTGGACTTAATCAACATTAAAAGCCTCTGTTCATAAAGGAGATTATTAAGAAAAGTAAATGGCAAGCTGCATGCTGGAAGGAGATAATCACAGTACATATGTCTGTCAAAGGACTTGTAACCAGTGTATACAAATAACTTCAACAAATTAATCATAAAGATATAAGCAATCCAGTAAAAACTGGGCATAATACTTAAACTTTATAAACTCTTTATAAAAGATATTCCTTTGACCAGAAAGTTCATGAAAACTTGCTTAACATGACAGGGAAATTCAAATTAAAGTCACAAGGATATCTACTTCGTGCCCACTAGAATAGCTGAGATTAAAAAGTCAACACTGAATGTCAGCAAGGATGTTGAACTATCAGAACTCTCATTTATTCCTGCTGGGAGAGTGAAAATGGTACAGTCGTTTTGAAAAATGGCAGTTTCTCAAAAAGCTAAACATGCGCTACTCTATGACCCAAAGTTCTACTCTGAAGCATTTACTCAAGTGAAAGGAAAGTATATGTCACAAAAAGACCTGTACAAGAATGTTCACAGGACTTCTATTCACAATAGCCCCAAACTGGAAAGAACCCAATGTCTAACAATGGACGGATGAGTGTGGTACATTCATACAGTGGAATACTGCTCGGCGATAAAAAGGAAAGAACTACTGACAGTGAAACGGGGATGAATCTCAAAAACGTTATGTTCATGAAAAATGCTGGATACAAAAAGTGTTTACTGTATAATCCCATCTATATGAAGTTCTAGGACAGGCAAGCACTCTAGGATTTACCTCTATGGTAAAGGAAGTAAGAACAGGGATTGCCTAATTCAGGGGAGAAATTGAAGGCGGACTGGAAGAGACATGAGGGAACTTCCCGGAATGATAGCAATGCATCCAATCAAGATATTTCCCGACGTCCCTGGTGGTCCAGTGGTTGGGCATCTGCCTGTTAATGCAGGGGACACCAGTTTGATTCTGGTCCAGGAAGATCCCACATGCCTCCGGACAATTAAGCCCGTCCACCACAACTGCTGAGCCTGTGCACTGCAACGACTGAAGCCCACACACCCTAGAGCCTGTGCTCTGCAACAAGAGAAGCCACCACTGTGAGAAGCCCACACACCACAACCAGAGAACAGTCCCCGCTGGCAGCAACTGGAGAGAGCCCACAAGCAGCAGTGAAGACGCAGAGCAGCCAAAAATAAATGACTAAAATCAATAAAATTAAAAATTTAAAAATTGTTTAAAAAATCTTTCCATGGAGGTGTGAGTTGTACCAGTATGTGCAGTTTTCAAACTTGTTGGTCTGTGCCCTTCATCTTAGGCAAATGATACCTCAAAAACTTAAAAACAAGAAGAAAAGAAAAATTGATTAGGAGTCAGAAAATAATGGGAGGGAGGAGGCAGTCACTGGAAGGAACAGCCTTAAAAATGGATCTGGTCTTGGAGTCCCAGGTGAGGCAGGGAAATGAAAAAGAAGGAGGGGTAGATTCAAGAACCCAGCAACCTCCCAAAGACCCAGAATATAAGGTTGAAAATGCTCAAATTAAAAAAAAAGAAAAGAAAATGCTCAAACTATAGAGGTAAATAGCATTCAACTTTTCAAAATTTTTTATTTTTTAAATTATGAAAGCATGATAATGCATGTACAGGAGATTTGGAAAATACAGAACAAAGTTACATATAGTTCCACTATGTGAGTGAGTTTCTCAGTCATGTTTGACTCTGTGACCCTGTGGACTGAAGCCACCAAGCTACTCTGTCCATGGAATTCTCCAGGCAAAAATACTGGAATGTATTGCCATTCCCTTCTCCAGGGGATCTTCCTGACCCAGGGATCAAACCCAGGTCTCCTGCATTGCAGGCAGATTCTTTACCATCTGAGCCACCAAGGAAGCACCAGTTCCACTACATATTACAATTATTTTTTTCAATTATTTTTAAGTAGATAAATTAAGATTTTAGTTGGAATTTCAATATCAAACTCTCAAAAATTAATAGAATGAATAGACAGAAATGTAGCAGGATATAACAGACCTGAAAAGCACTATGAACCGATTCCACATAATTAAGATTTATACAAGTTTCACACAACATCAGGGTACAAATTCTATCCAAGTTCCCATAGGCTATAAACCAGGAGACACTGGAATGTATCCAGGGACATAAAACAAGATGCAAAAATATCATGGTCTAAAGGTACTGAGATCATAGAGTCTGTTCTCTTATCACTGTGGAATGATGTTAGAAATCAATATCAAAAGATATTTGAAAATAACCCACATATTTTCCAGTACAATGTGACTTTACCCAGAAAGATCTTTGACTTAGTCAGTGAAAGCCTCAAGAAGGTTAAAAGACTGAAAAAATCACAGAGAGTGATTGCAGGGAAGAAAGCATTTAGATGAGAAATTAATATCAAGGATACTTTAAATGTATTTGGAAATTAAATGTACACTTTTAAATGTTGGGTATATCTAAGAAGCCATAACAAGGAAAATTAGAAAATATTTGTAACAGAATAAAAATGAAAAGAGAATTTATCAGAATTTGTTGCATGCAGCTAAAGTTGATCAATGCAACTAAATATAATGTGGAATCTTGAATGAGGTATGAAAACAAGCAATAGACACTAACATAAAATTTTGTGAAATCTGAACAAAATTTGTACTTTAGTTAATAAATACTGTATCACATTTTAATTTCCTATTTTTTTTATAATATTTCTTTATATTTTCAGAATTGGGTTAGAAGTTTCAAGCTTCATTCAAAATTTTTTAAAAATCACTAAAATAATAAGCTTTCTAGAATTTTAGCAGTAATATGAGATGCCAGAATAAATGAAACTATATCAAAGTTTTGCTACTGCTGCTAAGTCGCTTCAGTCATGTCCGACTCTGTGCGAGCCCATAGACAGCAGTCCACCAGGCTCCTTTGTCCATGGGGCTCTCCAGGCAAGAACACTGGAGTGGGTTGCCATTTCCTCCTCCAATGCATGACAGTGAAAAGTCAAACTGAAGTCCCTCGGTCGTGTCCGACTCTTAGCGACCCCACGGACTGCAGCCTACCAGACTCCTCCATCCATGGGATTTTCCAGGCAAGAGTACTGGACTGGGACGCCATTCCCTTCTCCAATATCAAAGTTTTGAGCGAATATAAATTAGAAATCTAGCATTCTATTCATACTTGGTCAAATAAGTGGAACCAAAATGTCATAAATTTTTTAGCTAAGCAAAAATTCATGTTTTCTAAATATATATACATATTATACTTACTATACATATATGTATATATATAATATATATGGGTTTCCTTGGTAGCACAGATGGCAAAGAATCTGCCTACAATGCAGGAGACTGGGATTGATCCCTGGGTCCAGAAGATCCCCTGGAGAAGCAAATGCATCCCACTCCAGTATTCTTGCCTGGAGAATTCCATGGACAGAGGAGGCTGGCAGGCTATAGTCCATGGGGTCACAAAGAGTTGGACATGACTGAGCGACTTTCATATCGTGTGTGTGTGTGTGTGTGTGTGTGTGTGTAGGGTTCCCAGGCAGTTCAGTTGTAAAGAATCCACCTGCTAATACTGCAGGTTCAATCCCTGGGCCGAGAAGATCCCCTGGGGAAGGAAATGGCAACCCACTGTAGTATTCTTGCCTGGAAAATCCCATGGACAGAGAAGCCCGGTGGACTAGAGTTCGTGGAGTCACAAAGAGTCAGACATGACTGAGCTCGAGCACATATATGTATACAAAAGCTTTTCTACTACATTTGATAAAAGTTTGAGGAAAAATAACAAAAACAGACAGAAAATCGGAAAACATAAGCTAAATGAAATGGTGATGATGCTGATTTAGTCGCTAAGTCGTGTCCGACTCTTGCAACTCCATGGATTGTAGTCGACCGGGCTCCTCTGTCTATGGGATTCTCCAGGCAAGAATGCTGGAGTGGGTTGCCATTTCTTTCTCCAGGGGATCTTCCCAATCCAGGAATCAAACCTGGGTCTCCTGCACTGCAGGCAGATTCTTTACCGACTGAGCTACGAGGGAAACCCAGGTGAAATGGGAGCACTGAATATGAAATAGAAAAAATGAAACAAACTAGATAAAGGTAAAAGATCATCATATAGTCCAATATTTTTCCAGTTGTTTTTAAATGTGGCTGCTCATTAGAATCACATCCGGAGTTTGGAGAAAAAAACAATACCTGGGCATATATATTTTGCAAAATATTCCAAGATAATTTTAATGTGCGTCTGGATTTTAAAAAGTGGTTACAGGTTTTTTTGTTAAATGGTAGTTTTAGTGATACAGAATGCTATTATTTTCTGTTGACCAATCATGATGCAATGGTAATAATGTTAGAGGAAGCACACTGGCTGAAACCACCCACCCTGGCCAGGCACCATAGTAATCATTTTCGTGAGTTATTTCACAGCGGAAAGTCCTGGTAAGGAACACGGAAGTAATAAGCCACCATTAACGGGAAGAGTTCAGGAAAGGTCAAGAGGAGACACCACATGTCCTGCCACCTCCCAGAATCCTTCTTGCTGGCATCCATCTTGGCTGAGCAATGTGTGCACCACCAGGAAGACCCCTGAGTTAGAATGATCGGTCAAAGACAACCTGGAAACTAATCCCATCCCCACAAAACCCAAGACTGTGAGCCACATGGCAGAGCAATTCTCCTGGGTTCCCTTATGCTACTGCTCTCCACCTGGGTGCCCCTTCCCAATAAAGTCTCTCGCTTTGTCAGCAGGTGTGTCTCCTCAGACAATTCATTTCTGAGTGTTAGACAAGAGTCCACTCTCAGGCCTTGGAAGGGCTTCCCCTTCCTACAGTATTAAAACGAACACTAGTTACATAATCACAACAGTAAAAGATGTTTATCAGTTTTCGCAATTAACAGCCAGACAAAAAATAAAAGATAACTACAATTGCCAGCCATAACAGAAAGTATTCAAGTTTTAATCAATGGATTAGTACTTTAATCTGGAGAAGGCAATGGCACCCCACTCCAGTACTCTTGCCTGGAAAATCCATGGACAGAGGAGCCTGGTAGGCTGCAGTCCATGGGGTCGCTAACAGTCGGGCACGACTGAGCAACTTCACTTTCACTTTTCACTTTCATGCATTGGAGAAAGAAATGGCAACCCACTCTAGTGTTCTTGCCTAGAGAATCCCAGGGGCAGGGAAGTCTGGTGGGCTGCCATCTCTGGGGTCGCACAGAGTCGGACACAACTGAAGCCACTTAGCAGCAGCAGCAGCAGCAGTACTTTAATCATAAAACCACTTCAATTTCTGTAAGACAAAAAATTTTCCAGCACAAGTGTGCCATATTCAGGAGATGTGTGAGCTGAATTAAAAAAAAAAACAACAACAGTCTTGCTGTGACACTAGTGGGCAGTCCAGTCCAGGCGGGGTGTGGGTTCAGAGGAGAAGGAAATCTCCATGGGCTGCCTGATGGAGGGTAACTCCACTGGCCAGCTCCTCAAATCCACCCCTAACACTCAGGTCTGGTCTCAATGAATCCAGGTATATGTACTCCTCCTCTGTGCGCAATCCTAAGGCTCATTCTGCAGGGACCTCTGAGAATTTGTTTCCAGTGATCTTTTTCCACCACGTGGATGGTAGGCAGAAAGACAAGGCAGAGGGGAAGCAAAGGATACCTGCAGTCTCCAAACCACCATCAGAATGACACGTGCTACCACACACAGAGCATCCGCACATTCAGTTCAGTGGTGCTTCTCACATCCATCTTATCATGACGTCTGCTACACAGCTTCAGTTTCTCTAGATGTGGGCTCCAAGGACCACCTATGCTAGAATCACCCAGGCAGCATGGTAAACAGGCAGACCCCCAGGTCTTACCCCAGACCTGGTGATTCTGATCTGGAGTGGGGAAATCCCCACTTTTTATACTCCTCCTGTTGCAGAGAAGAACCAATTGTGACTCCATGTTGGAACTGTTTATTTGACTTGCTTTTCGTTGCTGTTGTTATTATAATCATACATAAGGGCATGCCTCAGAAGACGCTGCCCCTCTGCCTGACTATTAAAGTGTCTTTGTTCATCTCACAGAGAGATAATCTGACCCTGCCCACCTGTGAATGGCTGCAAGAAAGAAGAGATTAACACAACCCTTCCCTGATGCTGGCCATTCACAGAGATGTTTTATAAGACTGATGGCCCTTTTCACTTTCTATTGCCTCAACCTCTCTATTCTACCTTTTGACTTTGGTTCCTCATCGCTTTTCTCTGGTCTATAAAAGAGCCTGGCTTCCAGACCCCAAAAGATGGTTATTTTGAGACATTAGTCTGCCATCTTCTCTGTGTGATGGCTTTCAGAATAAAGTTGTGTTCCTTGCCTCAACTCCTTGTCTCTCAGATTCATTGGCTTGTTGTGCAGCAAGCAGAGAAAGCTTGGCCTCAGTAACACTCCAAAGACTATAATGCTGCTTGAGAACTGCCGCCATAGAAATTACAAAAGATGGAAGAACAATCATGGCTCCTGCCTCAAGGAAAGCAGGATACTTGCACATGAAACTAGAGAATACAGCAGAATGGGGCGGGAAAGAACGATTGTTTTTATCAATAAATGCAAAGGAGAAGAGGCCAGAGAAGACTCTCACGGTTTGCATTTCTTTTTATAACCTCCAATTTTGAGTAAAAAGTGCAAATTGGCATAATGCCCATTGGAAGCCCAGAGAGCCCCCTAGAATGGGGAGAAGGCACTAACTTTGCATTACACACAAAGGCTGCATTTGTTTGAAGACTGGCCTTAGGATGTGTTAATGTGGTGTGCTTTGCATTAAAGGACCGCAACATGCTGAATGTAAACACAGTGAGCCAGGAGCTCTTTCCATGTTTACAGCTGAAGAAAGTAAGAAACAAGGAAGAGAAGTTCTCCTTATCACTTCCTCCAACCACAGTGAAAGATTTTAACTCTCAATTAACAGTATTACCCAAATCTTCACTATTTATTAAAAGCTATATGGTAACAGAATACAGGAAAAGACCAGACTTCATTTTACCTCTCTCTGCTCTCAACCTCGGTCTTTCTTTTCTATCTCTTTTATCAGAAGAGGTAAAGCTAAATGGCTCAAACTCACCTTATCTGAAAATATAGATTGCTGCTGCTGCTGCTGCTAAGTCACTTCAGTTGTGTCCGACTCTGTGTGACCCCATAGATGGCAGCCTATCAAGGTCCGCTGTTCCTGGGATTCTCCAGGCAACAACACTGGAGTGGGTTGCCATTTCCTTCTCCAATGCATGAAAGTGAAAAGTGAAAGTGAAGTCTCTCAATCGTGTCCGACTCTTCTCGACCCCATGGATTGCAGCCTACCAGGCTCCTCTGTCCATAAGATTTTCCAGGCAAGAGTACTGGAGTGGGGTGCCATCGCCTTCTCCAGCAAATATAGATTAAGTATTGTTAATTAATATTAATAACTTGGGCTAATATACATCAAATGCTTGCTGTGTTCCAAACAGCACACCAAGTATTTAGCATGGGACATCTTGCTTAATTCTTATAACAATCCTACAGACGTAAGTATAATTAATTATCTCCATTTTACAGGATAAAAAGCAATGGCTCTGTATTCTGAAACCACTCAACCACACAGCTTCTTCTGTTTGAGGATGAGAACCAAATCTAACTTTTTGCCAGTTGGCCTACTTCTCTACAGTTTGAAATGAGACACTCGCAGGCTTTAACGCCACACTTCGGTTTGAGCCCCAGTTTTACCACAAACAAGATACGTGACCTGGAGCTAATAGCTCAACCCCTCCTTGCTGCTAAGTCACTTCAGTCGTGTCTGACTCTGTGCGACCCCATAGACGGCAAACCACCAGGCTCCCCCGTCCCTGGGATTCTCTAGGCAAGAACACTGGAGTGGGTTGCCATTTCCTTCTCCAGTACATGAAAGTGAAAAGTGAAAGTTAAGTCAGTCAGTCGTATTTGACTCTTCACGACCCCATGGACTGCAGCCTACCAGGCTCCTCCGTCCATAGGATTTTCCAGGCAAGAGTACTGGAGTGGGGTGCCACTTACTAGACTATAAAATGGGGATGTTGGAAGGACCAAATGAGATCATGAACTTTGAGTTTGCCAAGTGCTTCATAAACTAAAGGAATTGAGGGAGGCACATCCAGATTTTTAATGGACACATAAACAAAAAAGCATATGTGTTTGAACAACATGATTTTTTTTTCATTGAAAGCAGACCACAGTGAAATAAACGTAGCTATTAGCTATTCAAAAATAAGTGTGTCGTCATCTGAGAAAGCAACTGGAAAAGTGTCAGGGATACCTCAGCAAAGGATATGGAAACTGCCATTTTCAGCCACATTTTCCTAAACCTAAAATCAAAGCCACTACACTGGTTGTGCCCTTAAGCCTTTTCTTAAGCAGTAATAATGGATTACGAAGCCAAGAATGAAACCCCACCCCAGTTTCCACACCTGCCTTGTTCTACAAGCCGACAGCATGCTTCCCTTGCCCCCTGTAATCCTCAGTTAGACAGCCCCACCTCTGTCTAGCCTGGGTCCACATGATGTTTTCACATGTCTAAGCATTCCTCCTGCCAAGTCATCAAGTCAATTACAAAGGCAACTTCACTCAACTGAAAATATTTTCAGTGAAAGCAAAACCTGAGAAAGTGTACAGTGCAAAAACTCTGAATAAGGGGAAAAAAATAACTAGAAGGATGGGCACCCAAAGGTTAAAAGCAATTCTTTTCTTAGCATGCTTCTATATTTTTACATTTTCTAGAATATACTGCATAGATTTTATAATCTGAAGTCTTTCTTCCTATGGATATACATGTGTGCCACTCAGTCGCATCCTACCCTTTGTGACCCAATAGACTGTAGCTCTCCAGGCTCCTCTGTCCATAGGATTTCCCAGGCAAGAATACTGGAGTGGGTTGCCATTTCCTACTCCAGGGGATCTTCCCAACTCAGGGATTGAACTCGCTTCTCTGCATTGGCAGGCAGATTCTTTACCACTGCGCCACCTAGGAAGTCCCCTTTCTGCCTACGTCCACCCTTAAACATGAAGTCTTGTTGAAGTCTTGTTTCTGTCTCATCTATTCCCAGGCCCCACTAAAATAACAAACCACCAACAGCAACAACAGAAAAATAGGAAAGGGCCCACTAAGGAAGAAGGTGTACATTGAAGGAATTTCTATAAAACAAAAAGCAGATAGGACTAGATGGGCAGAGGATAGAAGTCAGAAGTCAGTATTCCAACCTGCACAAAACAGAAGACAGTCTACAAACTTTCCCAGCAGAGTCATTGAAAACCCTAAGCTCAGATCAGCAGAGCTTGAAACTGGAGCAGCTACAGAGATACGGGGAGGGTGTCTGTTGGACACCAGGAACTCGGCCAGTGCCCTGCCCAGAGCAGTTAATTCTAACTTTTGTGCCAAAACCACAGCTGGTGAGAACTCCACCCTGCAGCAGGCTCCTCGCAAGGACACGATGACCAGAACAGCAACAGGCCACTGTCCCTAGGCACCATCAAAGCTTGCGCAGTAAACACTGAAAGAAAAAGAGGTTCGGCGTGGTTCTCAAGTTCTGTAAACTTCACTTTCAGGGTGACACGTTTCCACTTTTTCACTCCAGACAGAGGCAAAAATATCAGAAATCGTCATTATTTTTAGATTATATAATTACTTACTTTGAAAACAAGAGATTATCAAATGAAAAGCTAGGAACTGAATTAAATATTTTTTAAAAAATGAACAGTTTTCTTATATGTCAACAATAATAATTTAAAAATGTAGTTTAAAATGCAAAATCTTATTCACAATATCAATAAAACCTATAAAATATCTAGGAATAAGGCTTTTTGAAGGAAAACTATAAAACATTACTTAAAAAAATACAAAGACTTCAGAACATCAAGAAATATATCCTAGTCCAAAATGGGTAAGTCCAATATTGGAAAGATGCAAGTCTCCCCATGTGAACCTATAAAGTTAAAATGATTTCAATCAAAATTTTAGTGGAATTTCTTTTTAAATTTAAGTTCATTCTAAAGCCAAAATAAAAAGAGTAAGTGAATGAAAACAGAGCCTAAAATGTTGAAAAGATAAGTGAAGACTTACCCTACCATATAAAAAACACTACAAAGTATCCAAAAAATTTTTAAAGTTCTATGTTATTTATATTGATAATTAATGATCAGATGCATAAAATACAAACAATAGTCCAAGAATGGCTTTATGTACAATGTGATAAAGGAAGCATTTACAACCAGAAAGAAAACAATGACTTGTTCAATAAATATTATTGTAACGATGACTGTTCATTCTGCCAAAAACTAAATATAGAGTCCTTTCTAACATAGCATCTAAAATAAATATCTGATAAATTAAAGATGTAAACATGGAAATCACAAACATGTAAGAAGAAAATACAAAATGTATATATTTTAAACATATTAAGGTAAGAGTTTTAAACATATCTGAGGTAAGAGTTTCTTTCCTAAGTATGACTCCAAACATAGAAGAAAAGATTAATAGGCTAGCCTGTTCTGAAAATACAGTTTACCAAAATTGACCCCACTTGAGATAAAAAGCTTAGACAGGCCAATTTCCTTAGAAGAAACAGAAAGTGATTAAGGAGCAGAAAAAAGCAATTGATGTTTTCACAGGAGAATGAAACCCTTTTTTTCCTTGAGGGAAAAAAAGGTATTCCTAAGGTCCATAAATTGATCAGAAATGAAAAAAAATTTATTAATTCACTTTATAAAACAAGTATAAAACAATACATCAACCCAATAGAGTATAAAAAATATAGTTACTAATATCACTTATGAATATTAATCAAGTACTAAATGAAATATTAGCAAAAATAATCCATACCACATTAAGAAGAGATTGTACCATTGCTAAGTGGGATTTATTCCAAGAAGGGAAAGTTATTGAATACAAGGAAATCCACTAACCTAAGAAATCATTTTAATAAATAAAAAGAAAAATCATCTGGATAGCTACATGCAAAAGAACAAAATTAGGACATTCACTAACACCAAATACAAAAATAAACTCAAGATGGATTGAAAACCTAAATATAAGACTAGAAATTATATAACTCCTAGAGGAAAACAGAAGCATAACACTGTTTGACATTATCTTAGCAATATCTTTTTGGATCTGTTTTCTAAAGAAAAGGAAATAAAAACAAAAATAAACAAATGGGACCTATTTAAACTTAAAAAGCTTTTGCACAGCAAAGGAAAGCATCAACAAAACAAAAAGACAACCTACTGAATGGGAGAAAATATTTGTAAATTATATGAACAATGAAGGGTTAATATCCAATCTATGTAAACAGTTCATAAAACTCAACGTAAAAGAAAAAGAATAAAAAACGGGTAGAAGAACTGAATAGACATTTTTCAAAAGAGGAAATGCAGACAGCCTACATGATGAGTAGCCATGTTGAGCATCTTTTCATCTCAGTGATACTGTTTGGAGTTTTGACCTCCAGAACCGTAAGAGAATACATTTCTGTTGTTCTAAGACACCAAGTTTGTGATGATTTGTTACAGCAGCCATAGAAAAGTAATTCAAGGCCAAAAAAAAAGCTTTTGACAGTATTCAACACCCATCTCTGATTTTAAAAGACAGTGGAGAAAATGGGAATTTATATATCTATATATATTAACATATGCATGTATATTCATGCTCATATTTCCACTACTTTATACTAGAGGTATTAACCAATGCAATTTGAGAAGATAAATCAATTAGAAACATAAGAGACAGAAAAGAAACAAAACCATCTTTACTTGAAGATAGTATAATACAAAGATTTTCCTTGTCATTAACATATCAATTCTTAGTCAATTTTAAAACACAATGCTGGGGGATTTCCTGGTGGTCCAGTGGTTAGGACTTGGCACTTTCACAGTCAGGGCCAGGTTTGATTCTTGGTCCAAGAACTAAGATCCCGAAAGCAGTGCCATGCAGTCAAAAAACAAAAAGAAAAAATAAACAAAAAAGTATGCTATCTTAATAAATACCAGCAAGTTATTTTTTATGTAGTAAACATAGTTTATATGGAAAACACAAAAATGAAAAAATAGCAAGGCAAAAACTGATAAAAGTTATGAGGGAAGCCAGCCCTACCAGACATTTAAACACATCATAAATCCTTCATAATTAAAGCAGTGCAGTACTGGTGCATAAACAGTCAACAAGCCAGAAGACTGGAATATAAAGTCCAGAAATAGAGCCAAGTACACAGGGAAATGCAATATATGCTAAAGGCAGCTCCTCACATCACTGGGGCAAAAATGGAACTGTTCATAAGTGGGTTCTGGGACAAATGTTAGCTACCTAGAAAATTATAAAAATAGATCTAAACCCCATACACAAGAATTTCAAAATAGATCATAGATCTAAATGGAAAAACATGAAAGCATACAAGTACTAGAAATAAACATTCATAAAGGGTTTCTAATCATAACTTAAAATCTAACTTCAATAAGTTTCATAAGTTTGATCACAGCAGTCCAGTGGTCAGAACTTCATGCTTCCAATGCAGGGAGCATGGGTTTGATTCCTGGTCAGGGAACTGAGCAGCAAAAAAAAAAAAAAATTATCATCTAAAAATAAAAAATTTTTCATAGCAAAAGTGATAATTAGCAACATAAAGATAATTGAAAAAAGAGAATTAGCTAACTTCTATGCAATAGCTAAAGGACTAATATACCTAATATATAAGTAATTCTTTAAAACTAATGGAGAAGAACCCCCAAAATGGGCAGGAAATATGAACAGATGATTTACTTTGTGTGTCTGTGTTCCTTAAACATATGGAAAAATAAATAAGCTCACCCATAGAAAAGAGAAATGCAAATGAAAACTTAACTGAAATACCATTTCTCACCCATGAGAACAGCAAAATTAACAAGTACAACAACACATTCTGTTCACAAGACTGTGTGAACAGCCACCCATACATTGCTGGTGAGAAGAAAAAATGGTTCAAAGAGTAGGAACTCAACAATATCTAACCAAATCACATACATGTTTATCTTTTGATCTAGCTATCCTGCTTATACAAATGTACCCTAAAGGTACATCTCCAGGAAAACCAAAATACATCTGCACAGGTTATTCACTGCGGTACTGTTTGTAACTGGGAAATTCTGGAAATGAGCTAAGTACTCATACACAGGAGAGTGTTTGATAAACACTCATCCACACAATGGAGTTACATGCACCTATGAAAAGAATGAGGAATATCTCTATAAATTAGCATGGAATGTCTCTAGAATTAAATGATCTCCTATTTTAAAGTGAAAAAAGGTAAAGGGCAAGCTTTTACACCATAGAAATTGGCAAAGGCTGCAAATTAGAGTTTTATCCACTGGAGAAACGATTGTTAACCATTTACCAGCACACCTCAGGAAGGGACTGAGAAATATAGTAACCAAGAAACAAAACTATCGTTAAGAAAAACCTTGTGATGCTGGAATAGAAATGGAGGAATCATGTGTATATATGTATTTCTTTACTCTGTGTGTGGAGAGAGCCTAGAAAGAATGACAATAAGGGGCAATAGGCATAGCTAGAGCACTGGAATCCTGGTTTCTAAGTCCTGCTCTCTACTAAAAGGAACCCAAGCTCTTTGGAGAAATACGATTCTCCAGGACTGGGGTGGAGAAATGTCCTATAGCATCCTATGCCAGAAAGCATGGAAGTGCTCAAAGAATGATGGGGATATATCAAAAGGACACAGGATCCAGTGTAAAGGGGATCCCCACAGTCCAAATGTAGGATGATTCAAGCATGAAGATAAATTATAACCGCCTGGAAAATCCCATGGATGGCGAAACCTGGTAGGCTGCAGTCCATGGGGTCGCTAAGAGTTGGACGCGACTGAGCAACTTCACTTTCACTTTTCACTTTCATGCATTGAAGAAGGAAATGGCAACCTACTCCAGTGTTCTTGCCTGGAGAATCCCAGGGACGGGGGAGCCTGGTGGGCTTCTGTCTATGGGGTCGCACAGAGTCGGACACGACTGAAGCGACTTAGCAGCAGCAGCAGCAGCAACATATTATAATCCATTGAACAAAATAAGAATCCATAAATCCATACTAATAAAGACAGAAACAGAGAGGCAAAGAGAAAGAGAGAAAGGCTCTTCCTTACAGAGAATGCCAACTTTATTATGTAGATAGAGTTAGAAAATCACCACACAAAGACTTTGGACTTGAATGTTCACAATAGGTGCATTTGTAATTTGCAAAAACTGGAAATAACCCAAAAGTCTGTCAAAGGTAAATGATTATACAAACTGATCTGTCCATAAAATGGAATACTACTCAGTGATTAAAAAAAAAAAAAAAGAACAGACTATTAACACAAGCAGCACCTTGGACGAATCTCAAAATAATTATAAATGAAGGAAGCCAGGCAAAAAAGAGTACTTACTATGTTCCAATCATGTAAATAATAGAAAATACAACTAATCTATAGTGACAGCAGATCAGTGGTTGCCTGGAAAAGGACTGATGAGGTAGGAGAGATTTCAAAAGGGCAAGAGTAAAGTTTGGGAATGATGGATTTGCTTACTATCCACTATCTCAACCATGGAATTTCATAGGTGGTACACACATGTTAAAACCTACTAAACTGTATACTTTAAACATGGGCAGTTTATTGTATGTAAATTATTCTTCAATAAAATTGCTAACATTTAAAAATCACTATTTAGCAACCATCCTAGTAATATTTGATTCAGGTAAGAATAATCAATGGATATTAAAACTAATGGATGAAAGCTTGAGCAAAGTGGTATGTTTATATATTTTCAAAGTATCTTCCTGTAATTACAAAGAGGAAAACAGTACTTCTACAGTGGAGAAACTGAGAACACACCACTACAGTAAGCTGAATAATGGCCCCTAAACATGTCCATATGTATGGATGTGAGAGTTGGACTGTGAAGAAAGCTGAGCCCTGAAGAATTGATGCTTTTGAACTGTGGTGTTGGAGAAGACTCTTGAGAGTCTCTTGGTCTGCAAGGAGATCCAACCAGTCCATCCTAAAGGACAGCAGTCCTGGGTGTTCTTTGGAAGGACTGATGCTAAAGCTGAAACTCCAATACTTTGGCCACCTCATGCGAAGAGTTGACTCACTGGAAAAGACTGATGCTGGGAGGGATTGGGGGCAGGAGGAGAAGGAGACGACAGGATGAGATGGCTGGATGGCATCACCAACTCGATGGACGTGAGTTTGAGTGAACTCCAGGAGTTGGTGATGGACAGGGAGGCCTGGCGTGCTACAATTCATGGGGTCGCAGAGAGTCGGACACGACTGAGCAACTGAACTGAAACATGTCCACAACCTAATCCCCAAAACTGTGAGTATGTTTCCCTACATGACAAAAGAACCTTACAGGTGTGATTAAATGAAGGATCTTGAGATGCAGAGAGTATCCTAGATTATCCAGGTGGCCCCAGTGTAATTACCAGGCTCCTCATAAAAAGGAGGCAGAAAACTCAGAGTCAGAAATGGAATGACAGGTGCAAAAGTCAGAGAGACAGATTTGAAGCGGCTGTGCCGCTGACTTGAAGGGAGGAAGAGACCACAAGCCAGTGAATGCAGGCAGCCTCTAGAAGCTGGACAATGCAAGCAGAGGCTCCAGGGCCTCCAGTGGGAACAAGCCAGCCTTCCTAACACCTTGATTTTTAGCCAAGTGAAACTCATTTCAGACTTCTGACCTCCAAAACTATAAGATAATAAATTTGTGCTGTTTTAAGACACTAAATTTGTAGCAATCTGTTACAGCAGCAACCGGAAACCAACATAACCACTGGAACCCTTTGTAAAGGGTCAAAGTTAACACCACCAGTAACAGTACAAATAAATATCACACACCCCTGATGCTGAGAATAAAACAGCACCATTTCTGTGTAGCTCATGCCAAAAATAGCTTGAATCTAATTATAAGGAAACATGCAAACTCAAGTTGAGGGACATTCTACAAAATAACTGTCTTATACGCTTCAAAAATCTCAGTCCTAAATAACAAAAGACTGAGGAACTGTTCCAGATTAAAGAAGACTGAAAAGACTGGACTAAATGCAACACAGTACCCTGGATTAAAAGGAGTGTTTCTTCTTTTGCTATAAAGACATTATCCAGGGCAATTGGGACAATTTGAGTAGGGTCTATACATTAGCTAACAGTATTATATTATCATCATACTGTGATTATGCAAGAAAATATCCTTATATTTATGAAATACACAATGCAGAATTTCTGGACAAAGGGAAATCATGCAACTTTACTTTTAAATGGTTCAGAAAAGATAAATGTGTGCATATGTATTTTAGGTACAAACAGAGAGAAAGAACGAAGTATTAACATTTGAGGAATTCAAGTGAAAAGTCTCTAGAAATTCCGTGTACTATTTTACAACTTTTCTGTACATCTTAAACAGTCTTTCAGACTTTCCTGGTGGTCCAGTGGTTAGGAATCCACCTGCCAATCCAGGGGACACAGGTTCAATCCCTTGTCCAGAAAGATCCCACGGGGCAGTTAAACCCATGCGCCACAACTACTGAGCCCTTGCTATGTAGCCGGCACACTGCAAACACTAAGCCCAAGCGCCCTCGAGCCCAGGCACCGCAACAGGAGAAGCCACAGCAATGAGGACCCATGCACTGCAGCTAGAGAGTAGCCCCCACTTCCTGCAACTACAGAAAGCCCGTGTGCAGCAGTGAAGACCCAGGGCCACCAAAAAATAAGCAAAACCAATTTTTTTTCAAATAGGTAAAAGATATAGAGACAGTGCTCTTAAAATGGCCAATAAGCACTTTGTAAAAAGGGAATCAATATTACCAACAAGCAAAAAACAAGACATAAGTTTTCACCCATCAGATTGGTAAAGGTTGAAAATACCCAGTACTGGCAAACAAAAGTACAGCAAAAGAGTCACTGTCATATTCTACTGGCAGGATTGTACATCAGTACAACCTTTTTGGAAGGCAAATAGACAATATTAATGAAAATTTTCAATGTGTATAGCTTCTTCTAGTAGAAATTCATTCTCTATAACTACACAGATCTGAAAAGATACATATATAAAGGTGTTGTAATGACAAAGAACTGGAAACAACCTAAATATCCAGCAACAAAAATTGTTTAAGTAAATTTGATAATCATACAGTGGAAAACTGAATAGACACGAGAATAAAGCAGAATTATACATAGAAACATAAAAAGATATCCACAATATATCATTACAAGAAAAATGAAAGTTGCATATATGAGCCCATAATAGGGGAGCTTATATATGTTAAGAAAATGCATAGCTACATTATATATAAAAGCAAAGATAAAAGTCTAGAAGGAGCCATACCTCACATTTACTAGTGGCAACCTCTATTTCTGAACTGATTGGACTGCTCTAACAAAACTGGTGTAAAACTAGAAACAAGTTCTATTTTACTAAATACAGATTAATTCATATTAGGCAACGGTGAGATCATGACTTTTTGAAAGATACTTATCCCTGTAAATCTAACATAGAAGGCAAAAGATTTAAAAGATAATATTCAGAAAGTTGGCTCATGTCCAGCATTACTCATTTAACCTTTAACATGATCCAAATCTCTCACATACGCATGCACATACACAGAACACACAACCTAAGGGAAAACACGAATTTCCTGGCAGAGAAAATTTGAGAATTTCAATTCACAAGGAACACTAGATTACCCCCAAGAGCACTGCTAATGTCAGTGCTATGACTTTTCTAGTTAATAAAAATAAGTTGAAGGACTGAAGCTTACCCCTAAGAGATGCATGACTTTACACATCATAGGGTAAAACCAGTGATATGTCAATGACCAGAAATACAGACCCCAAAGTCATCTTCCTCACCCACAGCATTCCTGAGAATTCCCAGACATGCCCAAGACACTTGCCCAGGCCTGGGGGGCAAGCAAGCACCAGGATGAAGAGGTTGCTTCTAAAACTGAAAGTAAGTCCTCAACTATGGGATGAACAGACTTCAAGGGAACAACAAACTCCAGCAGTTCCGCCAGAAAAGCCAAGAAAACAGGCCAGTTCAAAAACCAAATGTACTGCCACTACTGTTAAAAAAAGCAAATAGAGCCAGGAATCCAAAGTAGGTCCAACCCAGGGAACATCCACAGTCACTGCACCAGCTGACCTGTATTCCTTCTCACTGCAAGTGGAAAGTTTGGGTCCAATCCACAAAAATTCCCAACAGCCTCTGCAGTACAATCTTGAAGGACTTTAAGCTCTACTATTCATTAGAAGGACTGATGCTGAAGCTGAAGCTCCAATACTTTGGATATCTGATGCGAAGAACTGACTCATTGGAAAAGACCCTGACACTGGGAAAGATTGAAGGCAGGAGAAGAAGGGGACAACAGAGGTTGAGATGGTTCGATGGCATCACCGACTCAATGGACATGAGTTTGAGCAAGCTCCGGGAGCTGGCCATGTACAGGGAAGCCTGGTGAGCTCAGACCATGGGGTCGCAAAGAGTCAGACACGAATGAGAGACTAAACTGACTGAATCTCTACTATCCTTCTGGTTGACCCACTAGGCAAACCATATACTCAAAGGAGAATAAACTTTGGTCTCAAAACAATACACCACTGTGGAGACTCAGGCAGTCTCATCCCTGCAGAAATAATGGCTCCAGCTAACTGGGAAACCTTGACTTAAGTCATCCAGATACTCAACTGCCTGGGTCTTTTTCCATGACAATTTATCTAAAGTAAAGAAACTGCAGGTCAGTAGAAAAGATTTACTGTTAATAACTTTTTAAGATAAAACCTGGCCTCAGTACATCCATTCCTAATCAATTTCCTCCATCTTATCTATCTCCATTTCTGAAACCCCCATGCATAATCAGAAAAGTCCTCGAAAAAAATTCCCTTATAGTCTCTGGACTTTGATTATCCAAAGCAAATGTAGATTTATAAATTCTAACAAATTTTGAATTAAAAATTAATCAGGGTTAGAGTACCCTGGTGGCCCAGTGGTTAGGAAACCTCCTGCCAATGGAGGGGACATGGGTTCGATCCCTAGTCTGGGAAGATCCCACATGTGGTGGGGCAGCTAAGCCCCTGCACCACAACTACGGAAGCCCTTGCACCCTAGAGCCTGTGCTCCACAGCAAGAGAAGCCACTGCAATGAGAAGCCCACCCCACACACCGCAACTAGAGAGTAGCCCCTACTTGGCACAACTAGAGAAAGTCTTCGAGCAGCAAGTATGACCCAGTGCAGCCAAAAAAATAAATTAAAAAAAAAAGAATCAGGGTCAATTATCAATTGACCAGAAAGCATTGCTCTGGATGGGAGGGGAGCTTGGGGGAGAATGGATACATGTATGTGTACGGCTGAGTCCCTTTGCTGTCCACCTGAAACTGTCACATTGTGAATTGACTATACTCCAATACAAAATTTGAGCAAACTCAGGAGGAGAGTGAAGGACAGGGAAGCCTGGTGTACTGTGGTTCTTGGGGTCACAAAGAATCAGACATGACTTAGCAAGTGAACAACAAAATCAACACAAGATAAAAAGCTTTTAAAAAAGAGAAAGTACTGCTAATCAGAATATCTATCCCATTTCCTGAACTGTCTAGGTAATCAGTCTGTTTACTCTCCCACATTGCTCCAGCCTGGGCATGCCGAGGTATCAGAAGACATTTCCGAGCTCAACCATGAAAGCAGTCTCCATCCTGCAACCAATGAAGAAACTGAGCCCCAGTCATAGTCTTAACACAACTAGGGATACATAAATGCAAAATGTGTTACTCAACCAGCACCATGTAAATAAATGCAATAATCTCCATATCTGAAGACCAGGTTGATTAACTTTGAGTCTGAGGAAAAACACCAATACCATTTTTTTCATCCCAAAATTACTCATCCTCTATGTCTCAGTGATTCAGCCCTCTCTCACCCCTGAAACATGTGCCTCTTGTTTCTACTTGTTCCTAACGACTATAAAATAGACAATTTTATATAGTCTATAAAAAGTCTATAAAAGACCTCATGGCTTTTTCAAAGTTTTGATTTAAATGTAGTTAAATTTTAGATTTAGTTTATTTTTAAGTTTCATGACTGTCATTTCACTGACACCAGCCCAAGTTCACCATCTTTCAAGTTTTCTATACTTTCTGTTCGTGACATTTGGTCATGAGAATGTTTTCATATTCAAATTTCAGATATATGCAAATAATAAATGTTAGGATTTTGGAAGCAAATTTTAGAAGCGAATAAGAAGTAGTTCTCCCTACATGTTCATCTGAGCCCACTGCCTTTTCTCCTTCTCTAACTCACTGACTTCTCATTCAGTTTGATCCAATGAATAAATTGCATGAATTTGAAGCACAGAGGACATTCAGCCATATTAGATGTGAAACACGTGTTAAAATGACATCCAACTGAGCTAGATCAATAAATCTGAATCAATGAAACTAAATCAAGTTTAAAATTTATGTCCATGCAAACTACACACACATGTGGGTAGCAGCTTTACTCATAATTACCCCAAATTGGAAGCAACCAAGATGTCCCTCAATAGGTGAACAAATGAAGAGTGTGGTACATCCATACCATGGAATATTATTCATCGATAAGAACAAATGGGCTATCCAGCCACAAAAAGACACAGGAGAATCTTAAAAGCATATTGCTAAATGAAAGAAGTCAGTCTGAAAAAGCTACATACCATATGTGATTCCAACTACATGACATTCTGGAAAAAGCAGAACTATGGAGACAATAAAAAGGTTGTTGGTTGCCCGGGGTTCAGGGGAAGCAAGCAAGGATGTAAAGAAGATTTTTCAAGTCAGTGAAACCATTCTGTACGATACTGTAATGGTGGATACATGGCATCACACGTTTGTCAAAACCCACAGAAAACGAAGAGTGAGGCTTAATGTAAAGCATGGACTTTAGCTAGTAATGTAGTAATGCAAGATATCCAGATGGGCCCAAGAACCCTTAAAAGAGAGAAGCAGAGTGATGTGATTGCTGGGTTTAAAGATAAAAGAGGGCCACTAGCCAAGGAATGAGGGGAGCCTCTGGAATCAGGAAAAGGCAAGGAACAGATTTTCCTTGAGCCCCCAGAGGGCATACAGCCCTACAGATACTTCAACATTAGCCCAGTGAGACTTCTGCCATCCAGTACTGTGAGACAGTAAATTTGTGTTAAGTCACTGAGCTTGTGGCAGTTAGTTAAAGCAGCAATAGGAAGCTCATACACTCTATTTCCTTTACTGAAGTCACCAAAATCCCTAACTGTGTAACGTATGTAATATTTGGCCACCTTGGATCTCACAGACTAGAGTATGAAGTCCCAAAATCTGCTGCCATGTCTCGCACAGAGTAGCTGCTCAGTAAACATTCATGAAAGGCAAGATTTCTCACCCCATATTAATAGTGGAGGAAACTGAGAGAGAGGTGATATGGGAATCCTGTACCTTGTTCAATTTTTTTCTGTAAACCTAAAACTGTTCAAAATAATAAAGCCTATTAATAAAATAATAATAATAAAGCCTATTAAACAAAAAATTTGTTGAAACTACCCTTGATAAAACAATATGCTTTAGATTTCTGGGTAATCACTAAAAACAAGTTTTAGTGACATGATCATTTCAGCAAATGGGTTTTTGTCAAGCTGAGTTTCAGCAATTCAACCTGCTTCCTGCTGAAGCGCTGATCCTTCTATCCCTCAAACACACTAGGCCCTTTCCAGGCTTGCTCTTTTCCCTCCCCTTCCTCCGGCCACCTGCAAGGCTAGGTGGACCTTACCCTTCACATCTCAGTTCAAATGGCATCTTCTCAAAGAAGTCCCCGATGACAACTCCATCCCCCCACACACATCCAGTGACGACCCAACCACCTTATGTGGTGCCAAGCTATAATACCTGGAACTTGTGACTGTGTTATCTTTCATGGCAAAATGAACTCTGCAGCTGTGATTAAATTAAGGACCCCAAGATGGAGAGATCATCCAGGTGATGATATCCAAGAGGTATTATCACCCAGATGTTACAGATGCAGACACAGAGACCCAGAGACGTAACACCATTGGCCCAACGTTGTACAGCAAAAGCATACACAGCTGAGCAGGGATTCAAAGCCATGTTCACTCAGTGCTAAAACCTGTGCCACTGAGCCCTGAGGATAATACTATGGAATTAGCCTCATAACAGAAGTACAGGGACCCCTGCTTGTTTAAAATCATAATTTTTAGGGATTAGGGACTATATTTCACCTGTTCTAACAATTCTTGAGATTTTTTCAAGTGATTTCCACTCATCATTTTCATTCATGGTCTCAATTTTAAAAATTAATGTAACTGCAGAAAGCACTACAATATTGGGACTTCCTGGCACAGTGGTTAGCACTCTGGGCTTCCCCTGCAGGGGAGCAGAGGTTCCACCCCTACTCAGGAAACTGAGATCCCACGTGCTGCACAGCACGGCCAAAGAAACAAACAAAACAGGAAAGCACTATACTATTGACATTAACACATCCCCGACGATTCCACCTCCCCCACCCGAGACACGATGGCCCTAGCTAGCAGTGGGCTGGCCAGACAGGATTACCCACGTTGCTGAACAGGAAGCCCAAGTTAACCAGAGTGGTTAGCAGGGTGGCTTCCGGGGAGTCACCCACTTAGTCTGAGGTAGAGTGGGGTGCAGACCCCAAATGATACACAGCCCTGGCTGGGAGGACTGCGGCTGCTGGCCTCTCCCTCCCCACATCCTCTGCTCTCGGAATCAATCACAATTCTGAATAGCTGCGGTTTGTTCACTCAGCCTCTCTCAGGGCCCCCGTCTTTTCAGGCTTCCAGCTTCCCCCTCTGCAACGACCCTGACTGGACTCATTCCTTTGCCCTCAGATAGCAGACAGGCTCATGGCTTCCTGAGCCCTTGGACTCCAGGACCTTTCAGTTTAGTTTCTGCAGAAGGGGCCGCATGGCTCACATGCAGGTGCCTGGATCTTCAGCAAGTCTGCTCCCTGTGACTCAGAACTGAGGATGGCCGGGAGGAACGGGAGGGTCCCTCATGTACAGACTCCCCAGGAAAGGGCAGCATCAGCCAGGGTTGGCCAGGGAGAGGCCTGCCAACCAGGACACCAGCCCTGAGCCACGGCTGGTCAGAATCAAAGCTGGCCAACTTTCTGAGCAGGAATTAACGTGGGAATCCTGATTCGTACAGGTATATGCAAACATCGGACAGGTAGGGGGGAAGCCTGATCTGGGGCAGACAGCCCATAGGACTCATCAACTGTCCAGATCTGGCCAGCAGCAGAGGTACTGATGAATGCCTCAGAGCTTAGGTCTTTCTGCACCCCTAGTTCAGGACCTGACTTGCAGGATTGTCAGGGGACATTCAACTTTAAGGGATCCAATATGTTATTTTCTTCTTTTGTGTGCCATTTCTCAAGGACTCTATTCGTTATCAGTTTCTGGAAAACAGGAGCGATCAGAGCTGCATGCAGTTCTCAGGACTGAGATCATGAGAAGGGCACCTGCTTGGATTCCTTTCAGTGACTGCCTTCAGTGACCTTTTACTTAAAGGTAATCTATTCAGTTATGCCCCTCTTACTCAGGATATGGAATGCTTTCTGGCCCTTTGAAGATTGCTAGTTGCTTGCCTTTGTTTTTGCTCAATTTTTTTACTGCCTAAAGCTGCCTTATATGAAGATATATAAACATGCGTTTCTGAAAATAAAGCATCCTTGTTTCACTCGAGACTTGGGTCCCCTGCGTCCCTCTTCTCACTGACCCCAGTCCCCACATCCCGGTCTACGAAGACCGTGACATGGGATCAAGAAAGCCACATTTGTTTCTGACAACAGGGTGCAGTTGCAGAGTAGATTCCAAGATGTGGGGCAATGAAGGCCTGGTGCAGTGAAGGAATTGTGTTTGTGGCCATTTTTGAACCTGTCGCTTTAAGCAGATCCTGCTTCTTAAAATAGAAAAAGTCATGTTCATACAGGAGTGGGGACTCAGCAGTGCAGGGCCAGAGCGGAGAGGAAAGACAGCGGTGACTTTTCTCAGCATTTCGGCTGGCATCTGTCACACAGCAAAACTAAGCCTGAAAGTGAGCCAGACCCCAGCCCCTCAGAGGATGGCCAGACTATCAGCTATTTTCACTCAAGCAAGACCTGCAGGTGAAGTCCCAGTCCCCATACCCTAAGCAGCTCACTCAAGTATTCCTTCTACCCCTGTGCATGCCACCGTCTTCTCTGAGGTGTTCTGGAAACACAGATTTCTCCATCTTATCACATGCTCGGTACCATCTCAGCACTTTTTAGGAAACCATGCTCCAGCTAAGCCTGACCCATAATCCTATCCGGCTAACCCATTGCTTGCAGCATGAGCAGACTAGGTGAGCCTGTTTCCCATCAGTGTCATACATATGTGTTTGTCCCTTAACAAGACAGCAAGGAGATCCAACCAGTCCATTCTAAAGGAAATCATCCCTGAATATTCATTGGAAGGACTGATCCTGAAGCTGAAGCTCCAATACTTCGGCCACCTGATGCAAAGAGCTGATTCACTGGAAGAGACCCCGATGCTGGGAAAGATTGAAGGCAGGAGGAGAAGGAGATGAGAGAGGATGAGTTGATTGGATGGCATCACTGATTCAATGGACATGAGTGTGAGCAAACTCTGGGAGATAGCAAAAGACATGGAAACCTGGCATGCTGCAGTCCATGGGGTCACAAAGAGTCGGACACGAGTGACAAAACAGCAACAACAACAAAGCCCCCCGAGGGCAGGGATCAGTCTTCTCCTGACTTTACAGGTCCACACAGATCTCTAGCTTCTGCAAATGTTGGAACACCTAAGGGCTTATGCATGAGTGCGTGCTGAGTTGCTTCAGTCGTGTCCAATTCTTTGCGACCCTGTGGACTGTAGACCATCGGGCTCCTCTGTCCATGGGGATTCTCCAGGCAAGAATACTGGAACAGGTTGCCACGCCCTCTTCTAGGAGATCTTCCCGACCCAGGGATCAAACCCACATTTCTTATGTCTCCTGCGTTGGCAGGTGTGTTCTTTGCCACTAGCTCTACCTGGGAAGCCCCAAAGACTCATAGAAAAAGACAATTAAATACTGAGTAAAACTCTAATCATAAAAAAAGAGTTCAGAAAAAAGAACCTGAATGTTTATCGAGTTTCAGCATGCAGAGTTTTGAAACCTTGATGTGCAATAGAGAAAGGTAATGCCAGAGAATGTTCAAACTACTGCACCATTGCACTCATCTTACACTCTAACAAAGTAATGCTCAAAATTCTCCAAGCAAGGCTTCAACAGTACATGAACAGAGACCTTCCAGATGTTCAAGCTGGATTTAGAAAAGGCAGAGAACCAGAGATCAAATTACCAACATTCACTGGACCATAGAAAAAGCAAGAGAGTTCCAGAAAAACATCTACTTCTGCTTTACCGACCATGCCAAAGCCTTTGACTGTGTGGATCACAATAAACTGTGAAAAATTCTTAAAGAGATGGGAATACCAGATCACCTTTCCTCCTCCTGAGAAATCTATATGCAGGGCAAGAAGCAGCAGTTAAAACCAGACATGGAACAACAGACTGGTTCCAAATTGGGAAAAAGAGTAGATCAAGGCTGTATATTGTCACCCTGCTTATTGAACTTATATGCAGAGTACATCATACGAAATGCCAGACTGGATGAAACACAAGCTGGAATCAAGTCTGCCAGGAGAAAAAAAAATAAAAAGATTGCCAGGAGAAATATCAATAACCTCAGATATTCAGATGACACCACCCTTATGGCAGAAAGTGAAGAACTAAAGAGCCTCTTGATGAAGTTGAGAGAGGAGAGTGAAAAAGCTGGCTTAAAACTCAGCATTCAAAAAATTAAGATCATGGCATCTGGTCCCATCACTTCATGGCAAATAGAAGGGGAAACAATGGAAACAGGGACAGACTTTATTTTCTTGGGTGACCGCAGATGGTGACTGCAGCCGTGAAATTAACAAACGCTTGCTCCTTGGAAGAAAAGCTATGAAAAACCAAGACAGCATATTAAAAAGCAGAGACATTACTTTGCCGACAAAGGTCCATTTAGTCAAAGCTATGGTTTTTCCAGTAGTCATGTATGGATTTGAGAGTTGGACCATAAAGAAAGCTGAGAGCCGAAGAATTGATGCTTTTGAACTGTGGTGTTGGAGAAGACTCTTGAGAGTCCCTTGGACTGCAAGGAGATCAAACCAGTCCACCCTAAAGGAAATCAGTCCTGAACATTCATTGGAAGGACTGATGCTGAAGCTCCAAGCCTTTGGCCACCTGATGTGAAGACTTGACTCACTGGAAAAGACCCTTGCTGGGAAAGGCTGAAGGTGGAAGAAGGGGATGACAGAGGATGAGATGGTTGGATGGCATCACCGACTTGATGGACATGAGTTTGAGTAAGCTCCGGGAGTTGGTTATGGACAGGGAAGCCTGACGTGCTACAGTCCATGGGATGACAAAGAGTCGGACATGTGACTGAGCGACTGAACTGAGCTGAGATGAAATTACAAAATTACAGCAAACTTGACTGTATAAAGTGTTTTCAAAATACATTATACATGTTTAAGTACAATGATCCGTTTACAGACAAGGATACTAAGCTTAGGAAGGTTGAGTAATTTGAACAAGGGCACATCCCTCAGCTTGAAAAGAGCAGAGCTGGGATTGCAACCCAGAAATGTTCAAGGCAAAAGTGTGAGGGCACGAGGAAAGTCCTTCCCTGCTGCACGCTAGTCGCTGAACGTGTGAATCAAGGCTAGAACGTGTGAATTACATACACAACCGCATACACACACACATATATACAAGAATACACATTCAAATATTTGTATTAAATGACAAAGAATATATTTATCATTTCAAAAGACTTATGTAGATTTATAAGTAAAGAATGAGGAAGGAATTAAAACCATTTGTAAATGGGGAAATACAACAAGAAAATAACGTTCACTCTCCCCGGTGATTAAAACAAACAAAAATTTAATAAGGCATCTGTTTTTGCTTATTAAACTGGCCGTGGCTGATGTAGTGAAACTGATTATTTCCACATATTATCAGGGACACTTAAACTATGTCTCCTCTTTAGGAAATCAGTTTGGTGCTACATATCAAGTTTTTAAATGTCCTATTATTAATAAACCCTATTTTCAGTCATTCAACAGCTATTACTGTGAATCCATTATGTACCAGGCATTAACCTAGGTACCACCAGAGGAATGAGACAGAAGTGTGGGCCCTGGCACTGTGGGTGGCTGTGCCATCCCTAGAATGAATGGCTGGGGACTTTGTGTGGGTGAAAGAAAAACTTTGTCCTTGTTGAGACTACTGTTGTCTATTACTCATGGCTACACCTCATCTTATTTATACAGAAGACAAGTGAGCTTTCACCAGCTGGTGTCTGATTTCTTAATGGAGCAGGAGGCAAAGATCATCAAAACAGAGAAAGAATGAGGAAGTGAAGTGGAGGTTTGAGTAGAGTGGAGAAAAAAAAACAAACAAACAAAAGAGAAAATAAAAGGTACTGGTGAGGATATGAGAAAACAGGAACCCTCTGCACTATTGGTGAGAAGGTAGAACAGTACAGCTGCTATAGGAAACATATGGCAGTTCCTCAAAAAATTAAAAATAGCATTATCATATGATCCAGCAATTACATTTCTGGGCATATGCCAAAAGGATTAGCAGCAGGGTCTTGAAGAAATATTTGTATACCCATGTTCATAGTATTATTCACAATAACCGAAACATGGAAGCAATTCAAATATCTATTGACGGATGAACAGATCAGCAAAACGTTGTATATACATACAGTGGAAGAATATTCTACTTAAAAAGTAAGGAAATTCTGACATGTGTTACAACACAGATGAGCCTTGAGGACATTACACTAAGTGAAATAAGGCAGTCACAAAAAATACACTATGATTCCACTTATGTGAGGTACTCAAAGCAGTCAAAATCATAGAGACAGAAGTATAAAGGTGGTTGCCAGAGACTGGGGGAAGGGAGATTGGGGAGTTGTTGTTTAATGGATGCAGACCTTCAGTTTTACAAGAGGAAAGGAATTTAGAGGACAGATGGGGGTGATGGTTGCACAATAACATGAATGTATTTAATACCAATGAACCTTCAGTTCAGTTCAGTCACTGAATCATGTCCAACTCTTTACGACCCTATGGACTGCAGCACGCCAGGCTACCCTGTCCATCACCAACTCCCAGAGTTTACTCAAACTCACGTCCATCGTATCATTGATGCCATCCAACCATCTCATCCTCTGTTGTCCCCTTCTCCTCTCACCTTCAATCTTTCCTAGCATCAGGGTCTTTTCCAATGAGTCAGTTCTTCACATCAGGTGGCCAAAGTATTGAAGTTTTAGCCTTACACTGAAAAAAGGTTCAGTTCAGTTCAGTCGCTCAGTCACGTCCAACTCTTTGCAACCCCATGGATCACAGCACGCCAGGCCTCCCTGTCCATTAATCTCCTGGAGTTCACTCAGACTCACGTCCATCGAGTCAGTGATGCCATCCAGCCATCTCATCCTCTGTCGTCCCCTTCTCCTCCTGCCCCCAAGCCTGCCTAGCATCAGAGTCTTTTCCAATGAGTCAACTCTTCGCATGAGGTGGCCAAAGTACTGGAGTTGCAGCTTTAGCATTATTCCTTCCAAAGAACACCCAGGACTGATCTCCTATAGAATGGACTGGTTGGATCTCCTTGCAGTCCAAGGGACTCTCAAGAGTCTTCTCCAACACCACAGTTCAAAAGCATCAATTCTTTGGTGCTCAGCTTTCTTCACAGTCCAACTCTCGCATCCATACATGACCACTGGAAAAACCATAGCCTTGACTAGACGGAAAAAAGGCTGGGGGGTAAATGTTGTTATGTGCGTTGTATCACAATTTTTTTTTAAATGTGGCATCACACTTTAAAAGACAACAAAAATTAGTTAAATATGTGGAATTTAGTTGCATGGCCCCTAAATATTAGGTATTATACAGGGGGTAGAGAGTAGGGGGATGCCTCTTAACATCAAGTAGTTGAGACTTCAGTGTTCATTTATTCACTTGTTAAACATTTACTGAGCACATGTTCTGTCCTCAGAACTGAGTCAAGCTCTAGGGACACAGAGGTAAACAATACAGAAGCTGACCACAGTCTACCAAGGAAGAAAAACAAACAAACATGGAGTGATAAGCGTATTGTTAGAAATATGCAACAGACTTGTAAAAAAGTCTCCTCCCCAAGACCAGGAGGGAGGAGTAGAGATCAGTGCAAAGTCAACTAAAACCTCCCACCCCCTTCTCCGACCTCCAGCCCTTTGGGGGTCTTGTGTGGCCGCACCTCACAGTGTGAACGCTGAGGGTATGAGGCAGGGTCAGCCATCCTCTGTCACTCCAACTTTCCTTATTTTTTATCCTCTGTGTGTGTCTCCCTCTCCTAAAATACAGTTGTAAAAGCAGTGATGTCCCTGAGGTATGTGACACTTACAGTACCATCCTTAGGGATCTGAAAGGCACAAATAGTAATATGTTTAAAAGATGAACAGTGATCTATGAAAAAAAAATATTTAAGATCATGTAGCCTTAAAAAAAAGAAAAAACGGTACTCTATGTCATACTCTCTGTTGGAGGCGCAGTGCTGGGCTGGTGAGAGGGTATAAAGCGCCACAGCCTTGACCTTTGTCTAACCTTCTGTTAAAAAACAGATTTAAATATCTAAGAATATTCTTTTAATTTACTTTTCCAAATATTTCAGCTGTGATCATTTCTGTCAAAAAGAAAATTCTTGGGATTTCCCTGGTGGTCCAATGGTTGAGAATCCATCTTGCAATGCAGGGGACTCAGGCTCGATGTCTGATCGGGGGACTAAGATCCCACATATCCCTGGAGCAACTGAGTCCTTGGGCCACAACTAGAGAGTACTCAGCATCTAAGACCCACATAGCCAAATAAACAAACTTTAAAAAAAGAAAGTCTTCGCCTGGTGTGACCTGATCAATGCTAATGCAATAGAGCCATATCCGACCGGTAAGCTAGGAAGCCATATAAGAGTTTCCACAGATAGATACTGATGAATGGTATGGATCTGTGCACCGGTATTTAAGTTGCCCTGAACTGAACTCTTTGAAAGAGATCAAATTGCCAACATCTGCTGGATCATAGAAAAAGGAAGAGAGTTCCAGAAAATCAACTATTTCTGCTTTATTGACTATGCCAAAGCCTTTGACTGTATGGATCACAATAAACTGTGGAAAATTCTGAAAGAGATGGGAATACCAGACCACCTGACCTGCTTCTTGAGAAACCTATATGCAGGTCAGGAAGCAACAGTTAGAACTGGACATGGAACAACAGACTGGTTCCAAATAGGAAAAGGAGTATGTCAAGGCTGTATATTGTCACCCTGCTTATTTAACTTATATGCAGAGTACATCATGAGAAACGCTGGGCTGGATGAAGCACAAACTGGAATCAAGAATGTCGGGAGAAATATCAATAACCTCAGATATGCAGATGACACCACCCTTATGGCAGAAAGTGAAGAGGAACTAAAAAGCCTCTTGATGAAAGTGAAAGAGGACAGTGAAAAAGTTGGCTTAAAGCTCAATATTCAGAAAACGAAGATCATGGCATCTGGTCCCATCACTTCATGGGAAATAGATGGGGAAACAGTGAAAACAGCCTCAGACTTTATTTTGG
>NW_011494742.1:648608-656589 GCF_000754665.1 Bison bison bison | reverse complement strand
TTTTGGGTGCTCCAAAATCACTGCAGATGGTGATTGCAGCCATGAAATTAAAAGACGCTTGCTCCTTGGAAGGAAAGTTATGACCAACCTAGATAGCATATTCAAAAGCAGAGACATTACTTTGCCAACAAAGGTCCATCTAGTCAAGGCTATGGTTTTTCCAGTGGTCATGTATGGATATGAACTGGACTGTGAAGAAAGCTGAGTGCCGAAGAATTGATGCTTTTGAACTGTGGTGTTGGAGAAGACTCCTGAGAGTCCTTTGGACTGCAAGGAGATCCAACCAGTCCATTCTAAAGGAGATCAGTCCTGGGTGTTCTTTGGAAAGACTGATGCTAAAGCTGAAACTCCAATACTTTGGCCACCTCATGCGAAGAGTTGACTCACTGGAAAAGACTGATGCAGGGAGGGATTGGGGGCAGGAGGAGAAGGGGACGACAGAGGATGAGATGGCTGGATAGCATCACCGACTCGATGGACGTGAGTTTGGGTGAACTCCGGGAGTTGGTAATGGACAGGGAGGCGTGGAGTGCTGCAATTCATGGGGTCGCAAAGAGTCGGACACGACTGAGCCACTGAACTGAACTGAACTACCCTGAGCCTCCTTATACATACAAACTTGTAAAGTGTTTAAGACAAGAGCGTTAGAGTCAGCTAGGGAAAAGTTTTCCTCTTCTCAAGAACAAACCGTTATCTTCTGTGTTGAAATCTGCAGCTTGACCTTTGTCTAACCTTCACACAAAGATACAGCTAATTCCAGCTAGAAGGCAAGTTTTTAAACCAACATGTCAAGAGCCTACTGTGTCTTTCCGAAGCCTGCTCTTCCTACTTTCCTCACACACAGGCTGTTTGGGAAGCTAGAAGCCCCTGATTCTGAGGGAGGCTCCGAAGCTTGTGTTGAATGTTGTGAGACGCAACAGCACCTATCTGAACACAGTGTCCAAAGTATCTGGTTTCCTGTTGCCTGACTTTTCCAGAGTGAGATCATATAGCTCTCAGTCTTCATGGATTTTCATAACATGCAAGAGTTCTTAAATTCTTGGCAACCATACCTTAAATAGTCCCATTGATAGAGTTGGAAAAGTCTAATAGTTTTATATTTTTAAAAATTACAATGGCTAGGGACATCCCCAATGGTTCAGTGCCTAAGACTCCAGGTTCCCAAGACCGGGGACCTGGGTTTGATCCCTAGTAAGGGAACTAGATCTCAGAAACTGCAACAAAGCTCTGGCACACAGCAACAAAGATCCCACATGTGGCAACAAAGAGCAATGCAGCCAAATAAATAAATAAGCAGACAAATATTTTTTAAAAACAGTGACATGTCATTCTATAAAGCTAACCAACAATTCCTATTATTTAACACCACCCCCACCCCACCTTTTCTTTTGTCAAAGCTGGAGATTTCTAGTATAGCGGAGGAAAGAAAAATGTCAGCCCCTTCCTACTCAGATGAGCTTTTCACTAACATTGAAACTTAGATGATATTTATGCTGTAATAAAATATGTCCAAAAATGGACATTCTGATTATACTTGAGACAGTAAATGAAAATTACAGAAGTTAATTGCAAAAACATCTGCTGCTGCTGCTGCTAAGTTGCTTCAGGCGTGTCTGACTCTGTGCAACCCCATAGACGGCAGCCCACCTGGCTCCCCCGTCCCTGGGATTCTCCAGGCAAGAACACTGGAGTGGGCTGCCATTTCCTTCTCCAAAGAATGAAAGTGAAAAGTGAAAGTGAAGTTGCTCAGTCGTGTCCAACCCTGAGCGACCCCATGGACTGCAGCCTTCCAGGCTCCTCCTTCCATGGGATTTTCCAGGCAAGAGTACTGGAGTGGGGTGCCATTGCCTTCTCCGGCAAAAACATCTACTGGTTGTACAAACAGAGGTACTTTGGATATTGTATATGTTTGGATGTAACTAATATTTTGCTTTGACTGGCTAATGACATCTATAGTTGCTTTTACCAGAAAAATCCATAAATTAATATGCATCCATATACACTTATACCAAGTTTGCACACACCAAGTCTTTTTGACTTTAGAATGAACTTAACTATGTTTATCTATGTACGTGTTCCTGTAATGGGTATCTGAATTCTACATTCACTGTGTAAATCTAATCTGTGAACAAACTGTTGTTTATGCAGGGGAAAAAACTGATAGAGTGGAGCATTGGAAAAAAAAAAGGTCTCTGGGGCTTTCCTGGTGGCTCAGTGGTAAATAATTTACCTTGCAACGCAGGAGACATGGGCTCAATCCCTGGTCCAGGAAGATCCCACATACTCTGGAGCAACTAAGCCTGTGGGCCACAACTACTGAGCCTGTGCTCTAGAGCTCCACAAGAGAAGCCAATGCAAAGAGAAGCCTACGCTTCTCTGAAGCTAGAGAAAAGCCCTCACAGCAACGAAGACCCAGCACAGCCAAAATTAAATAATAAATGCTTTAAAAAAAAAAAGTTTTCTGATAAAAGTGAATAATGTCTTCTCTCAAAAAAAGAAGAAAGAATTAGAAAGTCCAGGAAAAATAAGAATGGAGATCTAAGTATAATATACTACTTCAGGCTTCCCTGATGGCTCATCAGGTAAAGAATTTGCCTGCAATGCAGGAGACACGGGTTCCACCTCTGGGTTGGGAAGATCCCCTGGAGAAGGAAACGGCAACCCACTCCAGTATTTCTTGCCTGGAGAATCCCATAGACAGAGGAGCCTGGCAGGCTACAGTCCAAAGGGTTGCAAAGAGTCAGACACAACTAAGCACACGCACACACACACACACTTAGCTTTAAAAACAAAAAACCTTTACATGCTGTGGGAATTCCCTGGCAGTCCAGTGGTTAGGACTCTGCACTTTCACTGCTGAGGGTATGGGTTCCACCCCTGGTCAGGGAACTAAGATCCCACAAGTCACATGGCAAAGAAAAATAAAATAAACACTGTGACAACATAAATAATATTTATATTGTTTTTCATTCTGAGTCATTGGGAATATTTGGATTTTTAAAGAATATGCTTGCATCATCTAGACTTTTTTAAAGTTTGGTAACAAACTTTTGTTTTCTTTCCACTTGTTCAGATTTTGTTTCATATATTTCAAAAAGAATTTCCTATTTTTCTGGAGGCTTCTCTGGCAGTCACAGTGACTGAGACTCTGCTCTTCCAATGCAGGGAGCTTGGGTTTCCTGGTGAGGAAATTAGGATCCCACATGCCTCATGGCCAAAAAAAGAGAAGAATTTCTTATTTTCCTTAGAAGGTAGATCCCATGACTTTCTTATTAAACTCTTACAATGCTAAAACAAGAAAAAAAGATTTGTGATAATTATTTGAAAGCTAGACCCCAGTGGCTGCTCTAGAAAGAATGAACTGGAAGGGACGAATGTCAATGCCTTTATCTTGCATTTTGCCACCAGGCAGGACAGTACCAACTCAAGATCTGGTAAGACCCAGAAAGAACAGATTCCAAAGCAGTCAGAGGTTTGAAGCAGAGGGACAGCCCTGGGTGGTCAGGGGCAACGAGCAAGTTCAGGGGGCCCCAAGCCTTCCCCTGGTCACTCCCCAAGCAGAGGAGAGAGGCCTCGCCCACCGTAGGCACAGGGGTGGGAGAGGATAGGACAGGCAATAGGAAGCTGGTCTGGGCTTAGAGCCTGAGAATCAGGAAGACCATGTCAAAATAAGGACCTAGAAGATACACAAGGTCAGGCCGGGGTCATACCCTCGTGAGGAATATGGGACTGTCCTGAGGCGGGGAGCATCTCCCTCTCCTGAAACAGGTCACCTGTGCAAGGCCCCTCTGACCACAGACCAAAGGCTGGGACTGTCCCTATGTGGCCACCTTCCCTGGAGCCCTGAAAACCACACCCACGGTCCCCGTCTTATTTCAACAAGATACCATCAGCGTTAACCAGGATAAATAACAGCATGGCTTAACCATACAACTGCTGGGAAGGAAAAAGCACATGGGCAAACCCAGCTGGGGACTATCCCAGTTTTAAAGAATATTCCCTTTTCAAATAGATCCACCAAAATGTTCCTTTAAATGAACTTCCCATGGGGCATTTGAACATGATTTATACAGTATGCGCTGACTCATACCTTTTCAGGAACATCTACCTAATTTGACCATGGGCCTCTCAACTTCCATGGAACATTCCTCTCCTGGGCCTGTGATGGCTCCTGTGAGGGTTCAATCCCTATATTTCTGCCCCTCTTTCTCTGACCACTCTCTACTCCTGCCAAAACAAGGTAGTCACCAATAGTGCTTCTCTGGGGTCCTCTTATCTCTTGATTCTTTCTCCTTGAGTAACTGTCAACCACTTCCTTTAATTGTCATCTCTGTGCTGATAATAGCTGACAATCACAAGTGCTCGCTATGTGCCAGGCGTGCACAGAACTCTGATTTAATCTTCACAACAGTCCTAGAGTATCAACATTGGTATTATCCTCATTTTTCGACATGGAAAAACAGAATGAGAGTTGAAGTTATCTGCCCAAGGTCACTCAGCTATAAGGGGCAGATGGGGATTTAAACCTGGCCATCAGTCTGAGTGAACTCCGGGAGTTGGTGATGGACAGGGAGGCCTGGCGTGCTGCAATTCATGGGTGCAAAGAGTCGGACACGACTGAGCGACTGAACTGAGCTGAACTGAGGCCACCTGAGAGCCTCTGCTGTTCCAGGCACTGTCTTTCCTGGACACCCTTTCCCAGGCACTGGGGCCACCTCCACCAAGTTCTCAAACCTAGGATCAGGGCATACTCATTGTTTGTACTGGTTGTTCAAATATTAACATATCCCCAAAGCCTGCTGTCTGGCCCCTGTTCCTTCCCCAGGACCTCCCCATATCCAGCAACCCTGGCACTGTCCTGAAAGCCGAGGGCTGCTGCAGGGGGTTCAGGATGCTGCGAGTCTCAGTCTTCACCAGTGCTACCCCTGTGGTTAATATTGTCAATATCACTTCTGCCTCCTCCTCCTTCTCTCCCCACAAACCAGTTCCTCATCTGACTTCCTTCTTTCTGGGGCCAGTACCCCACTCTCCTGCTCACCTTACTTAGAGCCTGCTCCGAGCCTTTCTTTCCTTTCCCCCACTGCCCGGCTTCAATTGGTGACCTGGTCCCGTGGCTTTGATTTCTCTCACCCTCTGCCATTCCTTTCATTGGTCTCCTGTCCCTTCCCTATGATTTCCATCCTGGAACAGACCCTTTCTGCCCCTTGGCCCCTGCTAGAACTCTCCCATCCCTCAGCCCCTTTGTCCTCTATATCCCTGAGGACAGGCATTCAAGACTAAAGTCCACCCTCCCTGCTGGCTTCCTAATGATGAATGTACCTTCGACCCAAGACAGTGCTCTTATCCCTGAAAATGCCACCTCTATACAGAGAACGTATTTTCTCAAATATTTGTTCAATTCAATCAGCTGATACCCACTCGGGCTTCCAAAGCTTTCCACCTTATACCATCACAACCTTCTTGTCCTTGAAGCGTGGGTTGCTGCCATCCCCTCAGTAATAACAACAGCCTTGCTCCCCACTCTCTACCCATCCTTGAGAATATGAGAGCATCTCAAGCAGCCCCTAAGGTCTCCAATAGTTTCCCTTCTGCCCCTTTTCTCTCAAATCTGGGCTGACTGTCCCGTCTGCCTGGTTCCTGACCATCCGAAGCACCATCGCAGTGCTGGAGGCTCAGTGGTGGCACTCAGCGCAGACCCCCCAAAAGCTCATGGTTGGAGCTGAAGGAGAAAGATAGCCACATGAAGAGTTAAATGATGTCTCAGCATCTACATCTGATGGTGCCAAAGGAACTCTCACTGAGCACCAGCCTCATTGAAAGCACTCAGTGAACACTTGGTCTATGCAGAGTCCTGCTGCACTGTTTAATAGCTCTACAGTCTTGGGAATGTTGCTCAACCTGTTTGCCACTCAGTTTCCTCATCTGTAAAATGGGATAGTCAATAAGGTACCCCATAGGGTAGCTGAGACTTAAACGAGTGGTATATGTAAAGTGTTTAGCACAGTGCTTGCCACAGACTCTATACACAGTAATGTTAGCTATTACTGTTTTTATTACTTGACATAAAAATCATGTGAAATTAGAAATGGAAGATATCTTTGCAAACTATCTCTCAGGATCTTATATGTTTTAAAAGTAAAAGCTCAGAGGGGGAGGGGGGGTAGTAAAAACCCAGAAAATTCTCTACCCTGGACCTTTACCCAATCTCTAACTCCCAACACAGACCTCATGTCTGCCTCCTCCCCTAACCATTCCTGCAAGACTGCCTCTGGGAGCAGCTGGGGGCTGCCTTCCTGTGGCATCCTCTGAGGATGGAGGCCGCAGCTCTCAACCCACTACATGCCCTGTCCGTTTTATAGGTCCACTGTACTCATTCGACAGCTATCAGCTGAGATCTTACTGGCATCAGCCCGTGCAAGGGGCAGTGGCACTGAAAGCCAGACAACAGCTGTCTACAAGGTGCTCACATGCTTGCAGGCCCCCAACCTCAAAACTATAAAGGACAAAAACTATGAAGGAATACAACATGCACTATCGGGCGCAATCAGGAAGGGCTTCCCTGAAGAGAAGACACTGGGCAGAGACCTGAAAACTGAATGCTACATATTGAAGGGAAGAAAAACAGGGCTCTCTGTGCTGTTTTTTTCCCACAGCGCCTGGCATGGGACCCAGAGATCCTTTATTCCACCAAAGAATTCACAGGCCTCCTCCAGGGGCCAGCTCCAAGCCCATGCACCCTCTCTGTGAAGCTGCTTGGGGTGAGAGGACCATACCCCACAGGTAGGCATTGCCTAAGGAGAACCCCAAAAACTCCAGGAAAAGGGACTTCTCAAGGCCGAGTGTAAACTGTGTCCCCCAGGTCACAGGGCCAAGTTTCTCTATGTAGCACTCTCCATGGGGGACAGGAACTTGTTAGGCGCTATGAGGCTAAAGGGGGAGCCATCAGGGTTGCTTTCCTTTCAGCTTCCCTGATAGCTCAGTTGGTAAAGAATCTTCCTGCAATGCAAGAGACCCCAGTTCAATTCCTGGGTCAGGAAGATACTCTGGAGAAGAGATAGGCTACCCACTTCAGTATTGGGCTTCCCTTGTGGCTCAGCTGGTAAGGAATCCGCCTGCAATGTGGAAGACCTGGATTCAATCCCTGGGTTGGAAAGATCCCCTGGAGAAGGGAAAGGCTACCCACTCCAGTATTCTGGCCTGGAGAATTCCATGGACTGTAGTCCATGGGGTCGCAAAGAGTCAGACAGAGGGAGCAACTTTCACTTCACATCTGGATTGCAGGTAAGGAGATGGGGCGGCTTGGCAGCAGTAGCTCAGTCTGGAGACAAGCTGACTTTCTGCTCCTGCCTTAAAAGGATGAGGGTGGCTCCTCTAAATGAGGGGGTACAGACTGTTGAGGGGCACCTGGGGAGCAAGAGGACAGGGGGGGAAGAGGACTGGACAGAGGAGAAGAGGACTGAACTGACGCCTCCTGGTTGGGCCTGTCCTCGGGCTCAGATGCCCCCACCAGCTCGCAGGATCTTACACACACACCAGCCTCCCCCTGGATAGGGGGACAGGGGGCAAAGGCTGGCAGGGGCTCAGGAAACGGGGCTACGAGACCGGCAAAGCTTCTGCTAAAGAACCCCGCTAATGTCTGCAGGCTTGGACAGGCTGTACATTTCCGCGGACCTGGAAAAGCCCAACAACCCGGCCAAGTTTACCGCACGTTCTCTGACCCACGTTACCCTCCAAATCTGCTCACAGCGGAGCCTCCGGGACCACCCTGCGACTGCCCCAGAACGGGTGGCTCCTCCCTTTGGGTCTCGGTTTCCCCAGGTGTGAGATGAGGGGTGAATGTCCCAGCTATAAGGCTACACCTGTCTGCGGTGACCCGGGGCGCGGACGGCCGAGGGAGACCCTGCGAACCGGACCCCGGGGACCCGCGGACGCGCGGCGGGCTGGGGGCAGCGCAGAGAGGGGCCGGCGGCGGCCAGTCCGA
>NW_011494742.1:629776-647937 GCF_000754665.1 Bison bison bison | reverse complement strand
CCCGCCCCGCGCCAAGCACTCCCACACACACCCAGCGCCCCGTCCCGCTCCCCACACCCCTCAGCGGTCATCAGCACCCAGCACCCCACACTCCTGCCCGAGCCGCGTCCCGGGTCTGCCCGCACCCTGCACTCGTCCCGCGCGGAAGAGAGAGGCGGCCCGCGGGTTAGGCCCTACGGTGTCAGGAGTCAGTCAGTTAGCCCTACGTCCCTCTCCTTCAGGAGACCTTTAAAGATTGGAAGGAACCGATTCTGTCGCCTCCCCGAATTCGGCTCGGTTCCTGCCCACAGCTCCCTCCTCCTTTGACCCAGTTCCTGGAGGAAATATCCAGGCTCTGCGCGCTGGTGGAAGGAGCCCCCGTCGGATCCGAGGTGGTCCCTGGGACCGCGCGTGGCCTCCGTGAAGCCTGAGCACTGACAACGCTGTCGGCCGCGTCAGGTGTGGACGTTTCAGCTAGTGAAGTGCGGGATCCCAGAGGCACCCGCCACAGGTAAGCATGTTTTAGTCCAAAAGTCATGGAAAGGTCATTGGCCCTTGACTCCATGTCCTTCAGTGGGGTCCTTACAAGGTGTCCAGGAACTCAGCTCCTCCCCAACCCTTCCGCATTCTTATGATCCAGACCCAAGACCCTTCTCCACCAATCCCTCCATAAGTATGATGTACCAGCGTCCTTCCTCTTCCTGCATTCTCCTAGTAGAACACCCTCGTAAACATAACCCAGGGCAAGTCAGACCCATCCCCGCTTTGCAGTGATAAGGCACTCTAGGACAAAGTACCTGCGCTACCTGTCCTGAACCAAAACTGAGGCCCACAGAGGCTGATTGACGTGGCCAAGATCACAAGGTATTTAAAGTATGAGGAGCTCGATTACAGCTCTGCCCCTCTAAACAGAATCAGAGCCAAAGATAGAGGTCATTCCTGAGGCAGATCCACTCAAGGAGGGGAGGATGAAGGTCAAGAGAGCCAGACCCCAGCCTCAGACCTGGAGAGGCAAACTGTGCCTCTGAGCAGCTTCTAGCTTGGGACAGACACAGTGAAGACAGCTGCTGGGGTGATTTGAAGGGCAGCTGGAAGGTTCGCCCTCACCCACCCCCGTGATGAAATCCCACCAAGAGTCATCTGCAAAAACAGAGATGGAGAGGTGGCCTTCAGTTCTGGGTCACTCCCAGGACATGCATCCATTCATTTGGTTGTTCAACTCTTTGGAAAGCAGTGAGGTTAGAAGGAAGAAAGGGAAGCCTGACAGCATCATCAGGGGCACCAGGAGAACAGGCTCAACAGGAGGGGTAAAAAATAGTGCCAACTGAGGAAATATGCTTAAGTGCCACAGATAGCATCAAGGTTTTTCCTGGGAGTTTTGCATATTTTGGAACAAATATTTTAAATATAATTCTAATTGTTTAAACTTTCATTTTTAACATTTTGTTTAACCTCTGAGGGTACATTGTACTTGATTTTCGTGGCTCAGATCCCACAAGGTCCCCAGAATTTTAACTCTTCCACCACCTGGTGGCAAGATTGGGAATTTCAAATGGTTGTCCACAGTCAGAAAACATTGCTCATTCATTCCTAATTTATAAACCTCATCACCTCAACACGTGTTGGGAATAAAAAGACAAGTAATATGGGGATTCTCCAGGCAAGAATACTGGAGTGGGTTGCCATTTCCTTCTCCAGGGGATCTTCCCAACCCAGGGATCGAACCTGGGTCACCTGCATCGCAGGCAAATTCTTTACCATCTGCACCACCAAGGAAGCCCCCAAGGGTCTATAACAAATTTGGGACATTTTACTAATGAAGTTAAATAACACTACTACAGCAATAACACTACTCCAGGAAGATCCCCTGGAATAGGAAATGGCAACCCGCCCCAGTATTCCTGCCTGGAGACTCTCATGGACAGAGGAGCCTGGCAGACCACAGTCCATGGGGTTGCAAAGAGTCAGACTACAGCAATTATGGAATAATGAATTTAATATAAACCACTGTTAACATTTTGGCATTATCTCTTTCAATAATATACATTTGCATGGTTGGCAGGCAGATTATTAACCTCTGGATCACCAGGGAAGTCCTACATTTGCATTTTTAAGCTTGTACTGTACAGATATGAGTCTTGCTTTTGTAACTTAACAATATTTCATTAGTATTTTCTAAAATCCTTTAATACACCTTTCCTAACATAAAGTTTGATAGCACATGGTGCTGGCTGAATGGACAGGACAGACACTCTTTCATGAAAAAATTGAAAATCTCTGTGAAAAGAAATTTTGCCTATTGCCAAAATTTTTAATGCTCCTTTTTTTTTTTTTTTGGCCACAAGCCTTGCAGTGAAAGCATTGAGTCCTAACCACTGGAGCCCCAAGGAATTTCCTAAGTGCTCCTAAGTTTTGGTCCAACAATTCCATGTTAGAATTTATCCTCCAGATATCCTCATATGTGCAAAGTGAAATATGTATATAATTATTTATAGCAGCATGGTTATTCTGGCAAAAGATCTGAAAGAACTAAATGCTATCAGTGGAGGACTAGCTCAATAGATTGTAATATATCTATACAATTAAATCATATTCAAGCATTTAAAAAATGAGGAAGTTCTGTGTTTTGATATGGAACAATCACCAGCTATATAAAGTAGGGGAGAAACAAGATGCGAAACAAACTGCCATTTGGGTAAGGAGGAAAGAGAATAGACACACGTGTTTTAAATACTCCTCTTATGCAGGGGTGAATGGGGCAGAGGGACATAGGAGGGAAGAAAACCTGCTTTTCACTTCATGCTCTCTGGACCTCTGAGTTTATACAATGTGAGTGTATTTCAAACCTCCAACAAATTAAAAAGGAAAATCTTCAGTATCACTTTTTAACTTTTGCATAATTTCCCATCAAGTGGATATACCAATACTTTCTTAGCATTCTCTTAATGCTTTTAGAAATATTACTGATAAATATCTTTTACATAAATTTTTGTTAAAATTCCTCGTAATGTTCACAGAAGCACTATTCACAATAGCCAAGACATGGAAACCTAAATGTCCAACGAAAGATGAATGGATAAAGGTGTGGTACATATATACAATGGAATACTACTCAGCCATAAATAAGAATGAAATAATGCCATTTTCAGCAATATGGATGCCACTAGAGATTATCATACCAACTGAAGTCACAAAGAGAAAGACAAGTATGATACCACTTATATGTGAAATCTAAAATCTGACACAGACGAGCCTATCTACAAAACAGAACAGACTCGTGGACATAGAGAACAAACTAGTGGTTGTCAAGGGGGAGAGGTTTGGGGAGGGATGGAGTGGGAGGGTAGGGTTAGCAGATTTAAGCTATTATACTGGAACGGATAAACAACAAAGTCTTACCGAATACCACAGAGAACTATATTCAAATACCTATGATAAACCATAATGGAAAAGATTTTAAAAAAGAATGTGTGTGTGTGTATGTGTGTGTGTATATACACACACACATAACTGATTCACTTTGCTGTACTGCAGAAATTAACACATTGAAAATCAACTATACCTCAAAAAAGTTTCTCATAATCACAGGTTAAATAATATAATTTTAAAGTTTTTGAAATAAAGCTGTCAAATTGTTTTCCACAAGAGTTGTAAAGGAAAGGGAGGCTTCCCCAGAAGGAATTAGGGATCTTTCCCTTGAAATAGGATAAATGGATGGTGAGTGACAAAAATAACAAATGCCCACTAAAATCACTTTTCCTTTCACACTTTAAAAAGTCAGTCTGCATTCCTCTTCCTACTCTGCCAACTCGCCTTAGTTGTTCTTTCTTGAAGCACTGCCTGCTTCTTTTCTCTGCTCTCCTCACAAAGCCACGTTTCCCCATCAGAATTAAGTCCCAAATGCCCGTGTGTGGCCGTCAAGACCTTCCCTACCCTGACCTTTGCCACTTCACTCCCCGGCTTCCTCCCCTGTCCCCACCCTAGGCCAATCTGGCTTTTCTGCCACCCCAACTGTGCTGCTCCTTTTCAGGCTGCCTGGGTCTCTCTTCTCAAATTCTATCTCAGCACCACTTTCCCACCTTCTCCAGCCCTTAGTCTTCTCATTTCTTGAATTTCTAGAACGTATCATCCTTATTACACTAACTAGCCCTTGATGAAATACGACGTTTTTTTCTCTAATTTCTGTTCCTCGTGGATAGCTCACCTCCCCAAGAAGACTGCAAAGCCCCTCAAGATAAGGATGCTATTTTCTTATGTACTCTCATGGATTAGACAATGATAGTACCAGACAGGGAATTCAACCAGCTCTCCCTGATCATTAACAGCAGTACTGGACTTCCTTGGTGACATGAAGGATAGGAACCCACCTGCCAATGCAGGGGACACGATCCCTAGTCTGGGAAGATTCCACATGCTATGGAGCAACTAAGCCCATGCCCCACAAATAATGAAGCCTGTGAGCCTAGAGCCCCAGCTCCACAAGAGAAACTACCTGTAGTGAGAAGCCTGCTCTTGGCAATGAAGAGTAGCCCCCACTTGCCACGACTAGAGAAAGCCTGTGCAGAGCAACGAGGACCCAGTGCAGCCAAAAATTACTTAATTTAAAAAACAGCAGTCAGTACCAATTTTTACTTCAGTTCCCATAGCCTGATCCCTCCCTTCCAGGAGACAGGGGCAAACCTGGCCAAGGAGCTAAAGCCAGGATCTGAGAAGCAGGACCTGGCCAGGCAGGGGACAGAGGGCAGCAGTAAGTCAATGTCAAAAGCAGAGAGGTTGGATTTCATCACTAAGATTAGAAGCTGAGTAGATTCATGAGTGGAGCAGAGGGTCAAAACAAGACATGAATAGTATACAAAGCGAAAACTTCCAGGAGGAGGCTTCAGTACCCAGGGGCTAGCTGTCTGCAACAAAGCACGGGTGAGGGTGGTCTGCCCTTTGTACTGTTGGGGCACAAGGCAGACCACCCCCAAAATATCCTCAGCGGCATGATTTTGAATGTTACTTAAGAAATTGCAAATCCAAGGAGGACACTGTAACACCTGTCTCCCTGAAATCAGGAAATAAATCTCCCATTTGAAAGGTCCCCTCTGTGTACCAGGAGGTTGAAAGACATCCTTACGGCAGAGATAGGAAATTCAGGGCCAAGAAGTCTGTATAAACAAAACTTGTTATGCTTCTTTTATTTACAAGCCCAAATCCAAACTCTGTTTAGACTCACTTATTAAGCACCCATAGCCTAAGTTTGTCCTGATAATTCCTCTCAAATTTATTGTCTAAAAAGCATAAAATTTACCTGCTTTAGCCATGTCTTATATCCCATTTCTGAGACCTCCATGTGCATCAATTAAAATTTGTTACTTCTCTCATTAATCTGTCTGGTGTCAAATTTATCAGTAGGCCAGTCAAATGCAGTGCGAGGGAAAAATTCCCCCTTCTTGACACCTTTTAAGTTTAGAATTTTCTTGAATGAAGGAACTCAGATGTGTTCCTGACTGAAGTAATTTAAAGGCGGAAAAACTTTGATATTCACTGTTACATAAGACAACGTACTGTCTATAGGGCTTTTTTCAACAGAAGCCACCTTTTCAGACAGACAAGCTGAAGAACAGAAGAGGACTTCCTGGTGGCCCAGTGGTTCAGAATCCACTTGCCAATGCAGGGGACACAGACTGATCCCTGGCCCAGGAATATCCCACATACAGCGGGGCAACTAAGCCCGTGCACCACAACTACTGAAGCCCGTCTGTGCTACAACCCGTGCTATGCAACAAGGGAAGCCATCACAATGAGAAGCCCAAGCACTACAACTACAGTAGCCCTTGCTTATCCAAACTAGAGAAAGCCCGCAATGCAGCAACAAAGACCCAGTGTGGCCAAAAAAAAAAAAAAAAGAGGAAATTTATGGTACTTTTACCCTGTTAAGAACTCATATCCAGCATGTACATAATGTACATGTATGGTGTGTGTGTGTGTGTGTGTGTATAAAACTTGTAAAATCTAGAAGAAAAATAAAAAACCAAGACTTTCTAGAGCTTATTGGATTATAATTCAAAGTACAAAATAATTAACCATGAATTTATACTGACATAAGTAGGTAACTGAATATATAAACAATACGTAAATCTTTTGTGCAGAAAAATTTCAAGTATAACTGAATCACTTTGTTGTACACCTAAACTAACACCAATATTGTAAATCAACTGTAAGACAGAGGATGAGATGGTTGGGTAGCATCACCAACTCAATGGACATGAGTTTGCGCAAACTGGGAGGTTAGTGAAGGACAGGGAAGCTGTCCTTCATGCTGCAGTCCATGGGGTCACAAAGTCAGACACAACTGAGCAACTGAACAACATAAAACAAGTTTTCCTCTAGCCAAAAGCCAATCCATCCACAAACTCCTCCAGGTCTACCAGTAGGTTATTTTATCTACTGCATTCAGTGTGTTTCTGTGTAGTAACTGCACAATATTTACGAAGTCATTAAATGTTTTTTGCCCTCCCACCGTAACTGTTAAATAACCTAAATGAAATGGTACTTGTCTTGCTCACTTTGCATGTTCTTTAGTGTTAATCTCAACAGTTGATGCTCAATAAACTAAGCACTATTTAAATATGCCTATCTTAATATTCCTATAAATTATACCCTTGAAAGAGACATGAGACTTCACTTTATTATCAAAAGATTTTAAAACATAAATCTGAAAGCCATAAAACCTCCAATTTCAAAGGTCAAGTACCTTTTAAGACATTTACCACTCCTCTATAAGCTGTACAAAATACATTTGGACAGGCCACTTGGCTGCCACACAGGAAGGCCGTTAGGCAAAGTATTCAGGCCTGCCTGTCCAGAAGATTCAGGTGCCCATGAGGTAACCCATCACATTAGTTTGAGTGGTTTTAAAAAAACTGCACTTGAGTCTCAGAATTTGCTGCTCCTGGTTCATTGCTGTAATTTTTTTTTGATGTATAACATAACCACATTTAACAATGTATTCCAGTATCAAAGAGCAAAGTTCAACAATGCAAACCACAATTATTGCACCAACCTAACATTACAATCACAAACAATGCATTATATATAAGCGATTCCTCTTTCAATATCACTGAGCCTACCCTGTGTTGTAACTAGAATACAGAACAGGCATTTGACAGCTCTAGTTTTCTTCCTATAAAGAAACGACAAATGGTTTCTGTTGGATCCTTCCCAATAGAGATTTCAGCAAGATAGAAACAAAGCTTCTTAACTAGAAGGAGCTACAGCAAAGTACATTTCACGTGGGAAGTTTCACATCGTCCTTCAGAGATTCCAGCATAGAATGAGGTGTTCAGCAACCAGGGCATAAACAGCATCACTTCAAATTCCTTCCTAGCTCTAGGGTTTGTTAAAGTTATCAGGCTATTTTAATAGTTTTAAAAAAAGTTTCAGGTTACTGAAGTAATGTGAATCTTTGCTCAGTCTTCACATTAACACACCTCCATGACACCAGTATAAACTCTTCAGAAACTCATGTTTGTACAAGGCACAGGAGTAAAACACCTGGGAGCTGTTCCATACCTATCAGATGTGTGAAATCAGCTCCAGTTAAATGATGGCCTTTTCTGGGCTTGAGTTTAAACTGAGTTCAGGCGTGCTGGAACTTACAAACAGGTGATACTTGAATCACACAGGCAGAACTCTTCTCATCACTATGATGAACAACTGTAGTTGTTCAGCGACTAAGTATACCTGAAAGATTGAAGGCAGGAAGAGGAGACGGCAGATGAGATGGCCAGATGGCTTGCTCAATGGACATGAGCCTGAGCAAGCAATAAAATGAGCTGATCTTTAGGTAAATAAAATGAGGGAAAGGGCCACAACTCTTAATCCACATGATCAAAGACTTAAATGACTTTCCAAATTCATACAGCTTATGAACAGAAACTGGCCTACATGAGCAAACTCACAAACTCTTTCCACATGGCACACTTGGTGTGTCTCATTACCATCAGACAAATCAAACTACAACTGTTCAGGGACTTCCTTAGTGGTGCAGTGGATCAGAATCCACCTGCCACTGCAAGGTACACGGGTTCAATCCCTGGGCCATGAAGAGTGCACATGCAGCAGAGCTAGGCCCATGCTCTACAGTGCACCCGCCTAGAGCCTGTGCAAGAGCCCATGCACTGCAACTGGAGAAAGCCCGAGCCAACCAACAAAGACCCAATGCAGTCAAATAATTTTTAAAAACTAGATCTCAAAATATTCTGCTTATACAGATTCTGAGAGGAAGGTAAAAATAAACATTTTTGCTTTCTTCAGCTGTCATAAGCAAAATTTCTCTTTATCCCAAATCATAATCTATACTGTAATGATAAATATGGGTGTGTAGTGTGTCCACATGCAAAATTCTTAACTACTGGGTGAAATCAATAGATCACATACATAATGTAAAAATGGCACAATGAAAACCGCAATATACAATTGACAGAAGAAATAAAGTCAGCTGCTTTTAGAGAGCAGAAAGTTGGGGGTAGACAAACAACGGATGGCCCTTTTTTCATCAACAGCCCTGTCCTTGATTCTGCCTATGGTACCCAGTTTGTTTCAGTATTGCTGTGAAGGGTTTGTGTCTTTCTTTTTGGTTGGGGGGAGGACAATCTACCACTGGACCACCAGGGAAGTCCCATGTGAAGATATTTTTTAGATGATTAACTCTTTAATAAAAAAGCATTAGACTTTGAGTGAACTCCATTACTCTCCATAAGGGCGGGTCTCATTGCCATTGAAAGACCTGAGGTCTACTGTGGGAGAAGGAATTGTACCTCCAAATGGAACACTTCCCTAAGTCTCCAACCTGCCCACCTACCCTTTCAAATTTGCCAACACCATAATCTCTGTACACAACTACACTTAGGTTTCATTTCTCGAGAACTCTAATACGTGAATTAAGCTCTTAGGTGACAGCAAACCTTCACAACTCTTAACAGAAAATAGTTACCTCTGTGACTGTAAAAATTTCCTAAATAAGACCAAACAGGCTAACCATGAAAACCTGATCACTTCATAATTAAGAACTGCAGTGTACGAAAGCTATTTTAAAGCAAAGATATTGACATGTTCACAACTTTATTCATTCTGATACCTACTTTTGCAATTTTTGTCCTAATATTTTATTCTGCACTTAGCATTTTTTTTCATTTCTTTGAAAACCTTAGTTGCCCTATTTTTTTTTTTTTACTGATTACAGTACCTCTTCATGCAGATCAGTCTCCTGGGCAGAGAAGCCAGTCAGGCTTTTCACATTATCAAATATGAACTTTGCCTCTTATGGCCAGTTAGTGAATTTCTCTTTAATCAATCAAAAAACACTCTGGAATCGTGCAAAGAACTCAGTCATAAATATTATGTAGGCCTGCTAACTTTAATAAAGTAAAAAAAGCTAAGAAACATATTTACCAATTCCTCAAAGTAATCTCAGTTCTTTTAAAGAATCAATCTATAGAAAACCACCAAGCAACATGGAACCTTTATTTTAATGTGATTACTGTACATCTGCAGTATTGGAGTAATCCGAATGGAACTAGAAGAAACAATGACAAAACCAAACTGGCATTTGATGTGAATCCACAGGAGTTTAAGCTTCAAATCCAGCCAAGAAGTTTGTTACAATCTCTTTCAGCTTTGCATCTGACTCTTCTGAGATCTTTCCATCCGTCCTATTTGAAAACAAAAGCAGATCAGTTGTGACCTGGGCAAAAATTCAATGACTAACCTAATTACAGAATTCAAAAGAATTTTAACAAGACTTTTTATTTTAAAGCTTACAAAAAAGGAGACATCAGTTATGTTCATACCTGATTTTGCCCAACAGGGCCTGATGTTGGCTGATAACGTGAGACAAGAAAGCATTCTCAAATTTTGTGATCTTGCTGGGCTCCAGCTTGTCAAGATACCCCCTGACACCCGCATAGATAACAGCCACTTGCTCTTCAATAGCCATGGGAGCTGAAAAGAAAGAAGTAAGTTGCTCAACAAATGCATGCCATTGTTTCCAGAGTTAGAGAAACTTATTTTTTTCACAAATTATTAACATGTCTTCATAGATCATGGAATTTCACAAGTAGAAATTCCATTATTAGTACTCCTTCCCACCTCCCTGGAGAAACAGTTTTTCCCCTTATTGGTAAGCCTTGAAGTACAATCTTTGCACTTATTCCATGAGCACCATCCATCACCCAACAGGACTGTCTGGGGTAAAAATAACTTGCTGAAATTTTATAATAAGATAATATACATTTTTTGGCTGCACCACATAGCTTGCGAGATCTTAGTTCCCCAATCAGGGATAGAAGCCAGGTCCTTGGCAGTGAGTACAGAGGTCCTAACCACTGGACCCCTGGAGAATTCCCAATACTAACATTCTTTATTAGTTACTCTTTATTAATTATTAGTTTATTAGTTATCTATTAGTTATCCCTTGTGGCTCAGCTGGTAAAGAATCCCCTGCAATATGGGAGACGTGGGTTCAAATCCCTGGGTTGGGAAGATCCCCTAAGAAGGGAAAGGCTACCCACTCCAGCACTGTGGCCTGGCGAATTCCATGGACTGCATAGTCCATAGGTTCGAAGAGTTGGATATGACTGAGCGACCTTCACCTTCAACATTCTTTTAAATCTGCCAGATTCTACACGTATATAGCCAAGGAAATGGTAGGGAGACATAGAATCTACTATGTCTTAATTTCCAAAAGAAAGGTATTATTATACCCTTCCTAGCAATTCCATTGAAATGATGACTGTAATTAATTAAAACAGGTATCAATCACATTCAAAAGGCAACATCTTTAATCAAAGGTAATGGCACATACTACAGTTTGTAAGGAGCTATGTGATATTCCCAGGTCCTAACACAGAGTAGGAACTTGACCAAATGTACAACTCACAATACTGTCCCTGCTTGAGCAGCTCAGTCAAACGCACACCACGACTCAAGAGTTGTTGAGTGGCAGCATCAAGGTCAGAACCAAACTGGGCAAAAGCAGCAACCTCACGATACTGAGCCAACTCCAGTTTCATAGTACCTGCCACCTGAAACAGAAATGGTTAACTCAAACAATACAAAAATACTTCAATGACACAGACCACCATACAAATACATTTTTATTTTTAACCTAATGACAAAGTGATACAAATTACCTGTTTCATGGCCCTGGTTTGGGCAGCAGATCCGACACGGGACACAGACAAACCAACATTAATGGCAGGGCGGATACCTTTGTAGAACAATTCTGTTTCCAAGAAGATCTACAATGTAAGGAAAATACAGAGGCATATTAGCAAGCTTAAAGAAATCAATTATTTTCACAATTAAGTCACTATAGCAAAAACTGAAGCCCCAAAACCAAAGAATGCTAAATGGCTTCTTATCCTAAAGAGCTCCTTAAATCTTTCACAACTCAAAATCATCCTGTATATTCCATTGCGGAGATGAGGAGACGTGAGATGCAAAAAAATTAGGTACCATATTTACAGTAAAACTTAAATTGGTGATTTAAGTGATGTGATCTCTCTAGGATTTGCTTCAAAATTACACACAAGAGAACCGTGGGGAAAAAGAAAGCAAGAATGAAGTATACTATACCATCAATACATAAATAGGTGGGATATGTGGGGTTTCATTATACTATTCTCTTTACAATTGAGGTTTTCCATAATGAGAAGTAAAAGGAATTTAACAAATTAGTTCAAAACTACCAGTCTCAATTACTGCCTTGAAATCACCCAAAGTTTTCATATTTAATCATAAAAATAATACCTGTCCGTCAGTGATGGAAATGACATTTGTTGGAATGTAAGCAGACACATCACCAGCTTGTGTTTCGATGACTGGTAGAGCAGTCAAGGAGCCACCACCAAAAGCATCGTTCATTTTAGCTGCTCTCTCCAAGAGTCGGGAGTGCAGGTAGAATACATCACCAGGATAGGCCTCACGACCAGGGGGTCGGCGGAGCAGCAGAGACATCTGACGATAAGCAACCGCCTACAGTATAGAAAAGTGCGCACCTATTAGACAGGAGCTACATTTGTCAACTACCACATACAAACATATAAACACGTCTAAAAACACATTTCTTTTGACCTGTTTGGATAAGTCATCATAAATGATCAAAGCGTGTTTGCCATTATCCCTAAAATATTCTCCCATTGAACATCCAGAATAAGGAGCCAGGTACTGAAGTGGGGCAGCATCTGAAGCAGTAGCTGAAACCACAATGGTATACTTCATGGCATCTGAGAAGAAAATAAACATTAAGTTTTACATGATTATTAACTCTATGATTTTAAATTAGAGGCTACTAGAATAAAAATTAAGCACTTTACTACTGTCATTACTATTAAGATTACCCAGTCTAATAGCTTCTACTTTAAAGAAACTAACAAAACCTTCAGTTTACTGCTGCTTTATACTACCGATATAATTTTTTACTTCTTACTTTTGTATTGACTTGTATCAGTAGAAATTTGAGTTCATTAGGGAGTAATTAAAATCAGACTTCATTATAAGCATAAGCTAGTCTAAGATTTGCAGCATCCCAGATAACTGCAATGAGACTGAAATTCCTTAATACCTGCATCTGTAAGTCTCTTCACCAACTGGGCAACAGTGGATCTCTTTTGACCAATAGCAACATAGATACAGTACAGCTTCTTCTTTTCATCAGTTCCATCATTGAATCGTTTCTGGTTAATGATTGTGTCAATTGCAATTGACGTTTTGCTTTAAGAAAAAATAAACAAACATAAACCTTACTAAGTACTTCAAAGAATTCCCCAACTTAAATTCCACTACAAGTTACTCTCATATTACAGTCTACTCTCGCCGTATAGTCCAAGTATTAATATCTACCATTCCAAGTCTAAAAGTAACCTTTCAATAGAGCATGTTTTAGTTAGAACTTTTTTAACAAGCTGTTAAGTCTTTACCCAGTCTGTCGGTCACCAATAATCAGCTCACGCTGACCACGACCAATCGGCACCAAGCTATCCACAGCCTTAATGCCAGTTTGCATTGGTTCCCTCACAGAGATTCGAGGAATGATCCCAGGGGCTTTCAAGCCAACTCGTCTTCGGGCCTTGGAACCAATTGGACCCTGTTAAACAGTAAGAAGAAACCCCAGAACAATCAATTTGGCTCTTTGCTTTGAAGCTACAACCAAATCCAATAAATGTTAAACCTACCTTTCCATCAATGGCATTACCAAGGGCATCAACTACACGACCCAGCAGCTCCTCGCCGACTGGAACATCTACAATAGCCCCAGTTCTCTTCACAATATCTCCTTCCTTAATAAGTTTATCATTTCCAAACACGACAACACCAACATTGTCAGGCTCCAAGTTCAAAGACATACCCTACACAAAGACATAATTGAACATCCATGAAGTCTGAGTGGCACTTCTTCCCATATACCTACACTACATATGAAAATGGAAGGGGGAGCAATACCAACTTTTCAGATCTGGTTCACTTCTATTTTACCACCAAACAATCTTCAGTAAACACTTGTCAAGTTCCCTCTAATAATCAGAGTTTAAAATTATAAGCCAAACATGCACCTTACCACATCCTCTAAAAACTAAAATAAGCAAGGAAATTGAACTGCTTAAGCTTCTTCCACTGCATTTCCTTTGACTACAGTTTTTGAATGGGGTGACCAGTATGAAGTAAAATGTCAGGGTCAACTAGGAAGACACACTTGATTTACATCTGTGAGAACTCATAAACAATCTTTTTTAAAGATTATCTAGTAAGAACCTATACCCATCAAGTCAGTAAAAAATTAAATTAAAAGCTACCTAATCAAGAACAAATCTGTACAACATAACAGTGCTGGGTCATCTCATCGTATTTCAAAATGGTAAGATTTCAGGTCCCTAGCTCATACATTGGAGAAGGCAATGGCACCCCACTCCAGTACTTTTGCCTAGAGAATCCCATGGACTGAGAAGCCTGGTAGGCTGCAATCCATGGGGTCGCTAGAGTCGGACACGACTGAGCGACTTCACTTCCACTTTTCACTTTCATGCATTGGAGAAGGAAATGGCAACCCACTCCAGTGTTCTTGCCTGGAAAATCCCAGGGACGGGGGAGCCTGGTGGGCTGCTGTCTATGGGGTCGCACAGAGTCGGACACGACTGAAGCGACCTAGCAGCAGCAGCAGCTCATATATAATCAATGCAAAAAGGCTAGTCCAGGAACTGAATCTGGTCAATAAATAAAGCTCTCAAGAATTACAGAGTAAATATAGAGGAGTACCATGGAATGCCATTGCAGGTACACAATCTTTAGTCTAAATCTCTAATGTTCAACAGAGTAGCCACTAACATCATATGGCTATTTAAAATTGAAATTAGTAATTGCCCTGTTACCCAAGTCAGAGAAACTTCAGTAGTTACCGTATCCATATCTATAAAACATTTCCACATGGCAGAAGTTATTTCAGATAGTATCAGTCTGGACTCCTAGATTTTAAGTTAAATGAAAATGAGTTCCTCTATTTCAGCCTAACATTTCAAAGATACACACAACGATAGATCAAAGGGTAAATTTTTAGCCAAGGTCTGAGAGCTACCAATAAAACATTTGGCTCCATAATTAGTCTTTCACACCAACAGGTTCTTTTTCCATACTGGACACCAAATTCCACTGCCCCTGGTCCACCTGGATATCATACTCTGCTTTTGTCAGAGAACCCATGACTCCTACTACTTTGACTTCTCACCTTACTGGCCAACTACGATAATCTAATAGAAAAAAGCACACTTCTATTATTAGTGCTTCTGATAGCTATAACACTAGCTCACCTCTCAACAACAGGTCTACTCCTACAAGAAATACAAAGTCAATGACTTCCAACTTTCTGCCAAAAATGAATTTAACTAATCAAATGCTTTTATATAGAATGATCTTAACAGCTACGAACCGACTTGAGCTTTTCACAATCTGGCTGAAAATTTACCCAATTTTGTATTTCAGTGCTAATGGTTACAACTTATGTGTATATCAGTCCAGAGGGTAAAGTTTGGTTAACAAAAAAATTTACTCTTTTCACAATCTATAGTAATGACAAACACAAAATCACTGAAGCAGATTCAGATTTAAAGTTAAAAAAAAAAGATAATGTGACACAATCTCTGAATTACTAAATGAATAACTGAGGAAACACCAATGCTAAAACTATTAAATCTCATTTTACAATTTACCTTTAAACCTGAAGAAAACTCTACCATTTCTTCTGCTTGAACATTTCTTAGCCCATGTACCCGAGCAATACCATCACCAATACTTAAAACACGCCCAGTCTCTTCAAGGTCAACAGAGGTATCAGCTCCAAGAATACGCTCTTCAAGAATAGAGGACACCTCAGCAGTGCCTATTAAGAGAGGACAATTCCATTACAAAAAACAGCCTGGTCCAAAGATCTTTTCAAAACTCATTTCCCCAACAACATATAAACTATAGCTGTGATCAGAATAATCAAATTGTATTCTAAAGTTAACATTCTTTCCAAAAAGCTTGATACCTACCACTATGAAAACGAATCTAAGTGACTGAGAAAAAACCTCACGAGACAAACATAAACCAGGTAAGGAGCTAATCAAATTAAGCAATCTCCCTAAAATAAATATTTTCTATCTCCTAATTCTTTGGTTTAATCTCTTAACAAATCTGAAACTTGAATTTTTTGGCTAAATTCTATAAAAAGTATATCTTAAAAGGCAACAGCTTAGGAATTCCCTGGCAGTCCACTGGCTAGGACTCCATGCTTTCAGTGCCAAGGGCCCAGGCTCAGTCCCTGTTGGGGAAAGTAAGATACCACAAGTCACTCAGCCAAAAACAAAAACAAAAAAAACCCAACTGTTTAACAAAATATAAGTACTGATAGCCCTTGCATTTTGAAAGTTCATTTACGTCACTTCACTTTGACAAAAAAGGGTAATTTCTTCTTCACACTTTAATCATTTCAGCCAAAGAAAAACTTCATTAGAACACCCACTTTCAAATAGTGATGAAAAGCTGTATTTCTCCCTTTCAAGGGAAGCATGTACTACATTCCTCATCTTGGCATACAGATGATACCTAACTATTTCAAAAGCCCTAATGCACATCTCAAAAAAATTTCCCAACCTACAGAATCTTAAGTTTACCTCCTGATTTCTCTATTGCATTTACAATGTGCAAATTCAGACTGCCAGGTATAGGTTACCAGTTCCTGTTTTTGAAACACATAAAAACTACTTGTCTTTTCCCAATGTCTATTAGGAAAGGGTTCATAGGTCAGAAAGGAGCCTACCACCTGACATATACTGATAAGGACCAAGAAGTATTCATCATGACAAAAAAAGAACCTGTGCTCCCATCAAGAGAAATAAATAATTATAGTTCATTTCACTAGAAGGGAACCTACCAAAATAGAGCTAAATGGCATATTATGGGTTCAGAATCTAAAATTCCACAGTAACTAAAATTGAGAAAAAAATTCACTAATGGAAAAAAATCCAAAAAATATTCCCAGCAGGTATGTAACCTACGTGACATTTTTCATTTAGTAACAAGGTAGTAAGTGTGGTCCAGACACAGAAATAATGACTTACCGGTCTTCTGCAGACGAGAGTTAGAGGCATGCAGGTTCCTTGCAGCAATGAAGGATGATCCCAAAGCATTTTTGGAGACCTAGTGCAAGAAATTTTCTTTAAAACTCTGATTTTTTAAAAAAGGCCTTTATAAAACTAGCAAGCTTAAACAAATGCAGGCTTAGTATGATTAAATTATCAGCACAAATAGTAACCACGTGAGAAAGCATTTATCAATATATGTGAAAATTTGTTAATGCAGTTCCAGGTACACTGTAAGTACACTTAAAAAAAAAAAAGCATATTCTAAAAAGCAACCACTAACAATGTATCTTTCCTTTTAAAGGCACCAGATAAATATTATTTTGACTTTAAATGTATTTCAATTGAGTTGTGGAAATCCTCAATTTTATAAACTGCTTTCTAAAAGGGGCAAATCTCAATAGATTTTCTATTCTAATCTTAAAAAGCCTCTAAACGTTGAGTTTGGTTAGAAACTAAGATATGGCAATATGCACTTCGTTTTCAAAAAAACTCCCTTCAACAAATCCTGCAGGAATCCGGACCCTCCTTCTATAACTGTGGTTGGTCAAGGCATATTCTGAAGACGTTCCCTTCTACAGGACTAGGAGAATGTCCTTGAGTACTTCTTTTTTGTTTTTGTTAATAGAAATCCAAAATGTTATCAGCGGTTGTGTTATGGCAGTAAATGGCCAATGAATTTATTTGGCTTTCCAAACTGAGATTACTCTGAAGATGAAAACACAAGTAAATGTCAAAACGTTTACATAACCTTTAGGGGTAATGTCCTTAACTTCAAGGGATTTAAGTGATGAAGGGCATTGACCTTCAAAAGAATCTCCCAACCTATGTTCTATTTTACTTGAGTTTTCAATCACTAACATTCCTCAAGGATGAAATCTTAAAAACAAGTCAAAGCACCACCAACTAAAGTCTGCCAGTCTGAGACAATCCGGAAGCCAGCTCCTCCGCTGTCAGGGTGGCGCCGGCACTGAAATGCATATTTGCACCTATACGGTGTTTCCACGATCGTTTCACTATTCGGCACTAAGAGAGCGCATATTGAAGCACTGAGAAAGGCACCTTCACTTATTGCTCTTCTCTGAACCGACCTCGGGAGGAGGTGAAATGCCGGGGCCTGCTGACCTTCACGCAATGCTCCCTACCTTGCTTCAACCCGGGCTGACAACAGTGCTCTGACCTTCAGCGAGGAAGTCAGGAGAGTCAGTGGGACCCAGGCTCCCCGTTTCGGAGCAGGCCTCGGGACACTAGCGCCCCAGCCCTGACTTTCATCCAAGGCCCCTCTCCGGCCTCTCGGACGAAGACTGGAATCGTCCCGAGGCGCCATCTCAAGACACCACGAAGGTCACTGTCTCCCCTGCAGCACCCTGCACCCTCCGGCACCGAGCGAAAGAGCCCTTCTCCGAGAGCCCAGGCCAGGCCGAGAGGCCAGCGGGGCAAGATGGCGCCGCCCGCCACAGCCCCTCACCCTCTGCACAGAGAGAGAGCCCGAGCCCATGCAATCGCCACCCGCCGCTCACTGGA
>NW_011494742.1:609322-629676 GCF_000754665.1 Bison bison bison | reverse complement strand
GCCCCACTCGCCGAGGGAGGGCGCGGGCCACGGCCGCGGCGACGCGCACGGACAGCATCTTCGCAGCTCCCCTTGAGGTGCTTCCTCCGCAGCCGCAGCCTCGAGACTGACTGGGACAAAATGGCCGAGCTGCGGGGAAGGTCAAAGCAGTCAGCCCACGTGACCCGGATGTACCGCCCCTCGCTTTCAACCCCCCGGACGCGAATCTGCCAGGGTGCGGGTGGGGGGTTAATTACTTTCTTCCTTTAAGTATCATTTTTAGATTTTGAACCTCCAACTGACTGATTAGACGTCCGCCAGCTTCGATCCAGGCACTGGTTACATATTTACTTTGATCTTTCTCATCGACCTTGTGGTTGCCCTGGGCGACCGCATGGTTATAGCGGAACTGGCTGAGAAGCAGTTTCCAGGCCGCATCCTGGTAGAAAAACGATGCTGCTGTCACCTTGTCCTGGGGCGCAGCTGGCTAGCTTGACCATCGTGGGGGTTGACTGTGGCGGGTCCCGAAGATACAGCTATTAAACCTTGGTGATGTGGGTGCAATAGTTACTCTTCTTGGGCGTGTAGGCAGCAGAGCATTTCCTGCTGTGCGAATTAACGCGGATTAATCTTCAGATCGCTAGCCACACCCCCAGAGACTGAGTCAAAAACTGGGGGCAAGCTGAACGTTTGAAAAGCACCCTCACTGTGATAAGCACTCAAATTGAAGAATCGTAGTTCTTTTAGATTCGATCTGAAAGAATTATGTCTGCCAATTAGGGCAATGTTTAACATTAAAATGTTTAACAAGCAAAAATTTGAATAGAGTGGTTGCTAATCCTGGGAAGAATTGTCCAGAATCACTCCAGAGTGAGCTAGGGCTCAATTTTTCCTTTAAAAGTAGCTATTTTCATGACAGTATAGACACTACTTTTTCATTTGAAGTAAAACGGCAATGATGACAATAACTTTCTATACCTACCCAATGAAATCAGGGCAGGACTTTTGCTCCCCCCAAGGAGATTGTGTGTGTGTGTGTGTGTGTGTGTGTGTGTGTGTGTGTGTGTGAGAGAGAGAGAGAGAGAGAGAGAGAGAGAGAGAGAGAGATACTGAGATAATTGTGAAATGTGAAGAATTTGGGTTGGGAAGGAAAATGTTAGGTATTTTGTGATGCTTGTTGAGTCCTATCAGACTGCAACCCCATGGCCTGTATCCCACCAGGCTCCTCTGTCCATGGAATTTTTCCAAGCAAGAATACTGGAATGGGTTGTCATTTCCTCCTTTGGGGTATCTTCCCGACCCAGGGATCAAACTCCATGTCTTTTGTGTCTCCTGCATTGGCAGGTGGATTTTTTTTTTTTACCACTGTGCCATTTTATGGCATTTTATGATAGTGGAGAGTATTTACATTAACTGCACTTGTAGCTGTTTTGAGAAGGATCTTTTAGCTTCATTCATCAAATTCTGGCTTATACCCCAAATCTTAATTTGGGTTGGGCATATGAATATCTGGGTTAAAAACAGTCATATCCTTAAAAAAAAAAAAAGTCATATCCTAAAACAGTTTGCAAATATATGATCACCCATCCCTTTATCTAATATCCTACTTCCTTTTCAAGGTGAGCCTTGAGTAAATATGACAGTCCTCCTGGGAATTAGGGGTAGGACTAGGTAAAATTTGGGTTTGTAAAAATAAAGTTCAAGGATATTTTGTAAAATTTGTAGTGATGAAAGTGGACAAAGGGCATAAAGATAACTTCCCTACCCTTATCTGGAATTTAGTAAATGAGCAGATACATATATGACTGAAACAAAAAAGAAAAGAATAAGAAAGCCACACAATATGATATAGGCTACTTACTAAAATTTCATTGAAAAGTTTAATCATTTAAAATATCCATATTACTTAAGAGAAAGATATTTAGTGCTAAGTGATCCACAATTTGATATTGAAACCTGTCACAGAAAGACTGAAAGCAAAAGGAGAAGGGGGCAGCAGAGGATAAGATGGTGGGGCAGCAGAGGATAAGATGGTTAGGCAGCATCACTGACTCAGTGGACACAAGTTTGAGCAAACTCCAGGACATAGTGAAGGACAGGGTAGCCTGGGGTGCTGCAGTCCATGGGGTCGCAGAGTCAGACACAGCTTAGCAAACAAACCATCACCACAGAAGGTTGAGTACATGACCTATTTTTCCTAATGTGATAGTATGCTACAGCAGGTTGTGCACAGCAGTATGGTATGACCTGAGGAGACTGAAATACCCAACTGGAGTCAGAACACCATGGTCAGATTCCAGGTCTACCACCTAATCTTGGTCAAGCCATATACTCCATGTATGTGGTTTTAATGTGAAAATAGGTAAAATAATGTGTGCCAATGTACTTTGCAGGGTTCCTGTAAGAATGAAACAAAAATAGGAAAACACATAAAACTATACATTACCATAGAAATATAAAGAACCTCTCAAGGTGTTAACTACAGAGTGATGGAAGGAGAAGAGAACTTTAGGAAAGGCAAAGAAATGAATCAAAGAATGGCTGAGTGGCAGTGACAGTGTAGGAGTTGTATGCTGTAAACCTTTTTAAAAGTTTCCAGCACATTTAGCTCTTTAGTAGTGGAAACTAAGGTATAAAAAGAGTGAGACGGCCCCAGCTCGTATTGCCAAGGTAAAATTAAAATTGTAAGTGAGGAAGAAGTAAACATCTGCTATCAAAAAACAAGTTCCAGGTTGTTTTTTTTCTTTTTAAGATGAGTGATTCAAGTGAGAAATAAAAATATAAAAGAAAACACAGCCTGGTTCCATGCGGCTTTACTTCTCCTGGAGGTGATAACCATGGAGAGCGGAGAAAGCCTCAAGGGAACAAGGGCTTGCAGGGCTAAAGCCTTGGGACCAGCCTTGTCCAAGAGCTCCGCGTCCTGAAGTCCTAGTAAAAACTACAACTCCCAGAAATCCCGGATCCCGAAGGGGGTGGGCCCAACGGTGTGTGGGCGGGGCCGTCAGAGCAAGCGGGGCGCTTCTTCCGTGAGGAGCTGCTGGAGAAGTGGCGGGACTGGCGGCGATGGAAGCTCTAGAGGAAAAAGAGGCGCAGGTGATGGGGCGGGAGCTGGGCTTTGCGGCCTCCGGGAAACCGCGTCTTTGACACACCCGCCCCGCCGGCGGATCTCCTGGGCTAGCCACTTTTACTATGTTCCTCTGCTGATCCATTTTTAGTCCGGCTTTCACCATCTGTGAGCTACCCCCTCTCCCCTCCAACCCCACCCCAACGCTGAAAAGGGAGTTTCCCTTCTTTTCCCGGCCTTCCCTGCTGGGACTCAGGCTTGGAGAAGGGTTGAGGAGGCCTCTCGTGTGAAACCTCTCCCTGGACACTGGAGGGGGACTTCTGATCCCAAACTCAGCTTCCAGCCAGGCCTCGCCGTTCACTGCTGCTTTTTACTAGACTTCTCACTCTTAACCAAGTGGTAAAGAACCTGCCTGCCAATGCAGGAGGTGTAAGAAACACGGTTTCGATCCCTGGGTCGGGAAGATCTCCTGGAGGAGGGCATGGCAACCCACTCCAGTTTTTTTGCCTGGAGAATCCCATGGACAGAGGCGCCTGGAGGGCTACAGTCCATGGGGTCGCAAAGAGGCGGACAGGACTGAAGCGACTTAGCACACACAACCTGTTTTCCGCATCTCGCATCCCAACTCAAGGAGCTTTCCGGCTTTGAGGGACTTGAGATGTGTTGGAGACAACTCTTTTTTTCAGACTTTGTGCCCATAATAATGGTTAGCACTTGCATATTGAGCTTCCTATGAAAATACTTGCCTAATACTGCTTTCGTAGCTTTGGGGAAGAACAGATTGTTTTCTGGTAATTTTGTTGATTGTGCTGTACCTGCTCACTTTTTAAGCTCCTGACATCTGATATCTCTCTCCCTAAAGACAAATTAGGATGTGAAGTAAGTAGGATGCCAGAATATTCATAGAAAGCATTTTGTTTGCTATTCATCATTACTTGGTCTTATTTGCTTCATGCCATTGAAATAAACAAGGATTATTAAATTCGTGTCCTTTGTAATGGTTAGGTCGCTGCATGGCTGAAAAAAATATTTGGAGATCATCCCATTCCACAATATGAGGTGAATGCTCGGACAACAGAGATTTTATATAACCTTTCAGGACGCAACAGGATCCGAGACAGGGATGTCTACCTAGTAACAGAGGACTTGAAACAGAAAGCAAAGGAATATGAATCAGAAGGTGAGATCAATTACAGAATTTTGAATGAGATACTAACTAGAGGTAACCAGATTTTAAAAGAGTAAAGTATGCGTGCCTGCTAAGTCCCTTCAGTCATGTCCAACTCTCTGTGACCCTATGGACTGTAGCCCGCCAGGCTCCTCTGTCCGTGGGATTCTCCAGGTAAGAATACTGGAGGGAGTTGCATGCCCTCCTCCAGGAGATCTTCCTAACCCAGGGATCAAACCCACATCTCATTATGTCTCCTGCATTAGCAGGAGTTCTTTATTACTAGTGCCACCTGGAAAGCCCTGACAATAGAGTATACAAGATTGATTTAGTGTAGACAGTTTTTTAGCATTGCTTCTTTATTTTACCCAGATTTGTCTTAAACTGTGTTGTTATAGCAACCTAATATATTACAAGGCTTGCCTGGTAGCTCAGCAGTAAAGAATCTGCCTGCCAATGCAGGAGACACAGGTTAGATCCCTGGGTCGGAAAGATCCCCTGGAGGAGGAAATGGCAACCCACTCCAGTATTCTTGCCTGGGAAATTCCAGGGACAGAGGAGCCTGGCAGGCTACAGTCCATGGAATTGAAAAGAGTTGGACACAACTAAGTGACTAAAGAACAATAACAATACGTTGTGTCATTATAGTATATTTTACTGGTACTCTGATGGTAAAATACTAACCCCTAAAATATAAGTCTAAACTTATTAGCCTGACATATAAAATCAGTTGAGTTCAGTTCAGTCGCTCAGTCGTGTCCGACTCTTTGCGACCCCATGAATTGCAGCACGCCAGGCCTCCCTGTCCATCACCAACTCCCAGAGTTCACTCAGACTCACGTCCATCAAGTCAGTGATGCCGTCCAGCCATCTCATCCTCTGTCGTCCCCTTCTCCTCCTGCCCCCAATCCCTCCCAGCATCAGTCATGCCTGACTCTTAGCGACCCCATGGACTGGAGCCTACCAGGCTCCTCTGTCCATGGGATTTTCCAGGCAAGAGTACTGGAGTGGGTGCCATTGCCTTCTCTGGTCTATACTAATATGTAACAAAAATTCTAAGGATTTTAAAAGTTAAGATTATTTATGTCTGTCATAAAGCACCTTTTAGGGTGATACATTAAACTGTAAATATTTCTACTAATATATACAAAATTTTGACACAATTTTCCATACTAAAGTATCCAATAAACATCTGCTTCTGCTTCACTGATTATGCTAAAGCTTTTGATTGTGTGGATCACAACAAACTATGGAAAACCCTTAAAGAGATGGGAGTACCAGACCACCTTACCTGCCTCCTGCGAAACCTGTATGCAGGTCAAGAAGCAACAGTTAGAACCAGACATGGAACAACAGACTGGTTCAAAATTGGGAAAGGAGTACGTCAAGGCTGTATGTTGTCACCCTGCTTATTTAACTTGTATGCAGAGTACACCATGTGAAATACTGGGCTGGATGAAGCACAAGCTGCAATCAAGATTGCACGGAGAAATATCAATAACCTCAGATATGCAGAAAACACCACTCTCATGGCAGAAAATGAAGAGGAGCTAAAGAACCTCTTGATGAAGGTGAAAGAGTGAAAAAGCTGGCTTAAAACTCAACATTCAAAAAGCTAAGATCATAGCATCCATCACTTCATGGCAAATAGATGGGGAGAAAGTGGAAACAGGGAGAGACTTTATTTTCTGGGACTCCAAAATCACTGCAGACTGTGACTGCAGTCATGAAATTAAAAGACACTTGCTCCTTGGAAGAAAAGCTATGACACACCTAGACACCATATTAAAAAGCAGAGACATCACTTTTCTGACAAAGGTCTGTATAGTCAAAGTTATGGTTTTTCTTTTAATCATGTGTGGATGTGAGAGTTGAACCATAAGGAAAGCTGAGGGCCAAAGAATTGATGCTTCGAACTGTGGTGCTGGAGGAGACTCTTGAGAGTCCCTTAGATAGCAAAGAGATCATACCAGTCAATCCTAAAGGAAATTAACCCTGAATATTCATTGGAAGGACTGATGCTGAAACTGAAGTTCCAATACTTTGGTCCCCTGATGCGAAGAGCTGACTTATTGGAAAAGACCCTGATGCTGGGAAAGATTGAGGGCAGGAGAAGAGGGTGACAGAGGCAGAGATGGTTGGATGGCATCATCAATTCATGGACGTGAGTTTGAGCAAGCTCCGGGAGTTGGTGATGGACAGGGAAACCTGGTATGCAGCAGTCCATGGAGTTACAAAGAGTCAGACATGACTGAGCGACTGAGCAACAACAACTATAAGTTGGTGTCTGCTGAGTAGGGCCGGGATGGCTGAATATCTGCATGTAGAAGAATGAAGTTGGACCCTGCCTCATAATATATGTAAGAATTAACTTAAGGGACTTCTGTGTGGTCCAGTGGTTAAGAATCTGCCTTGCAATGCAGGGGACACAGGTTCAATCCCTGGTCAAGGAACTAAGATCCCACATGCCACGGGGCAGCTAAGTCTGAGCACCACAACTAGAGAGCCTGTGGGCTACAACTGTTGAAGTCCACATTCTCTGGAGCAGTGAAGATCCCGAGTGCTGCCACTGAGACCGGATGCAGCCAAATAAATGAATAAATACATATGTGTATATATATATATATATGAGTTTTTAAAAAAACAAGTTAACTCAAAATGAATAAAAAACCTAAAAGTAAGAGCTAAATCTAAAACTCAGAAGACAGCACAGGTGTACATCTTCATGCTTTGGATTTGGCTATGGTTTCTTAGCTGTGATACCAAAAACAGAAGCAGCAAAAGAAAAAGTAGGCAAACTGGAAATCATCAAAATTAAAGACTTTTGATCTCAAATTTTTTTTCTTCTCATCAAGTAAATGAGAAGACAACACACAGAATGGGAGAAAATATTTGCGAATCATGTATATGATGAGGGAATGCCAGTAAGCACAGCATCAGTAAGCATCAGGAAAATGCAAATCAAAACCACATTCCACTGCACACCTACAAGGATGGGTACCCAACTCTGAATATAGTAAAAGCCATTGAATTATATGTTTTAGGTGGGTGGCTGCAATAAAGCTGTTGAAAAATTAAAGCAAAGCAAAGATCTTAGTCACCATAGAACTCTTATTTCTTTTCAGCCAAGCATCTTCAAGACCTTCTCATGGAGAGTGTGAATTTTTCCCCTGCCAGTCTCTCCAGCACTGGTTCCAGGTATCTGAATGCTTTGGTTGACAGTGCAGTGGTCCTTGAAACAAAGGATACCTCTCTAGCTAGGTAATTCTTGTGATTGTTTTAATTTGTGCAGTCATATATGCTATCAGGTGTTGACCTAAGGAGCTTTTGTATCTCAGGGTAATGCTATATAGAAATTATAGGAAATAATTTTATATTTATATAGGAAATATATGCAGAAACACTAAATTTAGTCAACTCCTTATCATTGCTAGTGAGTATATTTGATTATTTCAGATAAACTTGGTTAAATTTATAATGTATTCTTCTTTCAGGATTAGGTTTGTGAAGGTTGGTTCTCATGTATAGTTGAAAAGGGATTAGGTATCACATTATTCCCCTCAGTCAGTCAGTTCAGTCGCTCAGTCGTGTCCAACTCTGCGACCCCATGAACTGCAGCATGCCAGGCTTCCCTTTCCATTACCAACTCCCAGAGCTTGCTCAAACTCATGTCCATCGAATTGGTGATGCCATCCAACCACCTCATCCTCTGTCATCCCCTTCTCCTCCCACATTCAATCTTTTGATTGAGGGTCTTTTCCAATGAGTCAGTTCTTTACATCAGGTGGCCAAAGTATTGTAGCTTCATCTTCAGCATCAGTCCTTCCAATGAATATTCAGGACTGATTATTCCCTTAAACAGTAAGAAAAGCAGTAGGCTAAATCGCCTACTATTGAGCATAATGATTTTTAGTCATGTTCCTACCCTATTGGATGGAGTAGGTTTCCTTCTGACAGGCATCTTACCTGTGTAAAGACATTATTCTTCTAACAACCTTAAGAAGAAACTGAGGCTCAGAGTGGGGGGTTAGATAATTTCTCTGAGCTAGTAAATGACAGAGTTGGGTTTCAAACCCCATCTGACTTCAGAGTCCTAGAACTATCCCTGTTGGATGAATCTTAGCTAGGGACTACCATTACAGATTATAATCAGAGAACTGTATAGCTGTTCTGTTTAACTGCTAATGCAAAACTTTGGAATATATATGTACATACATATGTGTATATATATATATATATATTTAAGCAGAAGAGTTCTAGCTAGAAGTTCATATAGGCTATATGGCAGTAGAAATCTTGATTCAATCAATTGACTTGAATTAAGCCAATTCAGCAGACACCAAATACTAAATATATGTATGCTGCTGCTGCTAAGTCACTTCAGTCGTGTCCGACTCCGTGCAACCCCATAGGCGGCAGCCCACCAGGCTCCCCCGTCCCTGGGATTCTCCAGGCAATATATGTATAGTTCGCTCTATATCTCTGTTCCCCTCTCTTCTTCCCTCCCTCCCTCCCTATGTATATATACATTTATGTATAGTTATCTATGTAGGCACTGGGGAAGCAGAAATGAAGTGAATAGAATAATGAATGCCGGCAAGGACCGTCTCCGCTCATGGTAAATTGAAGGAGATGGACTTGTAAAATTATAAAATAGTATGACAGCTGCAACATTATAGGAATGTACAAGTTGTAGGTAGAAAGCACGAGAAAGGGGTAGTGAATTCCAGAATGGGAATAAATACAGTTTTTAAGGAAATTTGCCAGCTGAGGAAGGGTATTCCAATGAGAACAGCGTGTAAAATAGTATAGAGGTGTAAAAGAGCGTGATTAAGGAAGAATTCACATGGAAGTAAAATCATTTTTAGAAGTGAGGAATAATTGTAATAATTGTAATTATTGTCCTTAATGTCCGTTTACATGACCAGATTCTTCTTTTAGTTTTATCCCTGCAGTGAATGATTTGACCTCTGATCTTTTTCGCACCAAATCCAAAAATGAAGAAATCAAGCTTGAATTGGCCAAACTTGAGAAAAATCTAACAGCAACTTTAGTATTAGAAAAATGTCTGCAAGAGTAAGTAATTAGTTTGAAGTTGTGACAATTTTTACTATAAAGGCAATAACAGGACATTGTAAGATTTAGTTTTGGCCAATAGATATAATTTAAAACAACACATTAGGAAATGGTAAGATAAAATGTGTTTTTAAGTAGAAAATGACTTGGATGAAGATAGGAGTGGTTGGGTACATACTTTTATCTTTTGTATAGTAGATTCTTTTCCCCCTTTTTTAAAAATTTTTTTTATTACTTATAAAGTTTTACAGAAAGAATGCATATGAGTATCATTCTATTGGTGATGACAATTGAACAATACTCATAACTGTTCTTGAGTAACTAATAATTATCAAAGATTATAATTATACAATATTGAGAAATGCAGAACAAAATACAATTATGGGAGCACAGTTGCTCTACAGTATTGTGTTGGCCTCTGCCACACATCACCACGAATCAGCCACAGGTGTACATATGTCCCCTCCCTCCTGAACCCCCGGTCCCATCTCCCATCCCATCCCATCCCTCTAGGTTGTCACAGAACACTGGGTTGAGCTCCCTGTGTCACATAACCAATTCTCACTTGCTGTCTGTTTTTCACATGGTAATGTGTATGTGTCTATACTGTTCTCTCAATTTGTCCCACTCTCTCCTTCCACCACTGTGTCATAAACTATGATACAACTTAAAGTCATGTTCTATTTTATTGCCCTTTGTTACTAGAACTCTGGTCTTCCTTGATATTCTGGCTCTTTAGGTCCCTATGGCCCCAGAGGTTAGATGCTGTGAAACAGGAGTATGTATATGCACAAGTAATATGATATTGTATAAGTTTAACCAATAAATATTGACTCTGTATGTGCAAAGCACCTTGTCATGTTACATTTAGAAGAGAGGCCTTTGTGACCCCCATAATTCAAATTGTCTTTAGGATCCATTAAGTCATTTTTTTGAGCAGCAGACCTACTTTCTCTGAGCATAATCAGCATAGATTAATCTTAAAGTTATTCAGTATTCCTTGAGAAAAATCCCAGATGGCAACATGGAGAGAAAGATGACCTGGAAGAATGCGTGGTAGTAGCCAGTCTGAGATATAAAATTTAATCTAGAAAATCCAGCAAGTATGTTATCTACTCTTTGAATCAAAGTAGTAGTTTGCTTTTCATAATAATTTCACCAAGAAGAAAATGTTCTCAACTTCACTTTTTCAAGGGACCTCAAGAAGGCAGAGTTGCATTTGTGTACGGAAAGGGCCAGAGTTGACAGTCGTCTTCAGAACATGGACTTCCTGAAAGCCAAGTCGGAGGAGTTCAGATCTGGGATTAGAACTGCGGAGGTTCGTATGGAAGACTCAATACATTTAGCTCTCTTCAGACTTCTTTTCAACTTTCATCCTCACAACTAGGCAGTATTATTATTCTCTTCTCACACAAGGATACTGTGAAGGTAGTTCAGTTCAGTTCAGTTGCTTAGTCATGTCCAACTCTTTGCGACCCCATGAACCACAGCACGCCAGGCCTCCCTGTCCATCACCGTCACACAGCCATCTAGCAGCAGATCCCGCTTCACATGCAGGTCCCAAAGCTCAAGCTCTTACGCCCTGCACCCATATTGTCACCATCTTGTCGGACTGTCTGAAATGACTCACATGCAACATAAAAGTGCTTAGAAGCAGGTATTGTTCTTCATCTGTGATTTTTTTTGTAGCTTTTACAGAAGTTCTTTTTTTTTAAAAAAAGTTCTTTTTTAAGTTATAGCTCTTTACTGTGTTATATATTGAAAATATTTAATGATGGTCACTTGCAAATAATTTTTTAAACTGAGCTCCCTTTTTTGTCATTGTAGGAGCAGCTTTCAGCCCGAGGAATGGATGCTTCTCTGTCTCATCAGTCACTGGTAGCACTTTCAGAGGTTCGCTTACTTTACCCAACTTAGCTTCCTTTAAAACGTCAGTGCGCGATGTGCGTGTTTCTTTTTATAGAGTTTTTTTCACTATTGACCCAATTTCTTTTCCTTTACCTCTGTATTTTATGTTTACCAGTATTTATATCTTTACTACTTGTTTATCTATATATATTTTTACATTTGTCTGTTTTTTTCTTTATTTGTTGGAGTCAATGATTATTGATTTATCTATTGAATAAATGTATTGAAGTATTATGTGCTAAACCACGTAAGTATTCATCTTTCTTCGCTTTCAGTAAAATACCAGCTCCCAACTCCTATAGAATGCAGTTCTGGGGTTTAGGTTCTATAAGAGTTTTATCTATTTTCATGGGAAGAGGGAGAAATGGGGAGATTTGTTTTATGGTTTTATTCTTAAGATTTTTTGGTACTTTGAGTTTTGGAATCTAAAATTGACGATTCATAAATATGTGTTTGAGACTCTTGTTTCCTGATGTTCTGATGCCTCTTAATCACATTATTTTGTATTCCCAGACAGCATATTAGTCTTAATAAACGGGAGTATTACTTTCCTGTTTTAACATCTTCTAAGGATTGTGTCCATTTGTTATCCATTTACCTTTGAAGCTCTTTTATTTGTTACATTGTTTAAAATGTCCTAATGTTAATGCTTTGTCACATTTTATTTATTTATTTATGTGCAGTGTTTAATTGCATTGTGAATATCTTTATTATGCTGTGTGTTTTTTTTCACCCTCAGAAATTGGCAGAACTAAAACGACAGACTATGCCTTTGAAGAAAAAATTGGAGTCCTATTTAGATTTAATGCCGGTAATTATTTTTATGAATTAAAAAAAAAGTTTATCTCCTCCAGCTTTCTCCAAGGGCACTAAATGATCATGAAAATACTGGGTCCATGTCTAAGGACCTAGGTCCTCCTCTTTCTTCTCTTTCAGTAAAATATAAGCTCCAAATTCTTATAGAATGCAATTCTGGGGTTTTAGGTTGTATAAGGGTCTGTGTTGAAAGTCTTTATTGAATTTCAGTATTGTATGTAGTTGGGATATACTTTCTATAAGTTTTTTTGCCTTTTAAAAAGGGTCGTTGTATTTTTTTTCCCCTTGTTTCCTAGCCGAGACAATATAACCTTTCCTTATTCTATTTTTCTTTAAAAGAATCCATCTCTTGCTCAGGTAAAAATTGAAGAAGCAAAGCGAGAATTAGTAAGTAGTTCCATTTTGTTCCTTCAGACTTTAAAAGATAAGTGCTGATAAAGCTAAAACTCCCTTCCTCCTCTTTCTTTCCTTTCTACTCGGAGGTAAAGGTAAAGTGCAGTCCCACACTTGAGGTATATCATTGCCAGGCATCTTTTAATACTTTAGGGGGGCACATATGTGATTCTTTTCATAAAAATACGTAGTGGTCTTTTACATTTTTGTGTAGATTTTCCTGGATGGAAAAGGAGAGTTGAGAGGCATAGAATATTCTAGACAAAGTGAAAGTGAAGTCACTCAGTTGTGTCCAACTCTTTGCAATCCCATGGACTGCAGCCTACCAGGCTCCTCCGTCTATGGGATTTTCCAGGCAAGAGTACTGGAGTGGGTTGCCATCTCCTCCTCCAGGGGATCTTCCCGACTCAGGGATTGAACCCGGGTCTCCTGCATTGTAGGCAGACGCTTTACCGTCTGAGCCACCAGGGAGGTCAGGAAATAACAAAAACATAAGAGCTGAAAAATGGAGGACTTTTCCAAGCTTTTGCAAGTAAAGCAATCTGCCTGCTTAGGGGTATGCAGTGGAAGATAGGACTGAAGTAGGTCAATTGGTTTAGGAGGTGAAGGGCCTTGAATATAAAGAAGGTTGAACTTGGAGCCTGTAGGGCAGGGGTCCCCAGGACTGGTCCATGGCCCGTTAGGAACCAGGCCTCAAAGCAGGAGGTGAGCAGCAAGAGAGTGAGCAGGAGAAGCTTCATGCGTATTTACAGCCGCTCACATTACCTCCTGAGCTCTGCCCCGTCACATCAGCATCCGATTCTCATAGGAGTGTGAACACCAACCCTGAAGTCAAGGCAGAATATGCTGAGATTGCCACAAAATAAAAATAAAGTACACAATAAATGTCGTGCAGTTGGATCATCCCAAAACCATCCCCCCACCTCCAGTCCATGGAAAAAACGTCTTCCCTGAATGTCTTCCACTGGTCCCTAGTGCCAAAAAGATTGGGGACTGCTGCTGCAGGGGACACTGAAAGCTGCTCTGGGTTGCCTTGCTTTTTAAGCTAAAGTGAAGTGTGATCAAGGTTATGCTTTTTGATCAGGGCAGTCATTTAGGAAGATTTTTCTGGAATCAGTGTATAAGGTAGATTGGAGGATAGAGAAAGAAAATTACAGAAACAAGTTGGCCTGTTTAGGCCAGATGAGAAGTAATGAGAACAGTGACAGTGAGACTGGAAAAGAGCGATGTGAGAGACATTGCAAAAGTATGTTGCTTAAGGAGTACAGGTCAGGAAAATCTATTCATGTAGCGTGTCATTCACCTCTCTAAAGGGTTTTATTTTTTCCCCTCCTTAGATGTTTATTAGGAGTCTGAAAACTTGGAGTGTGGGAAGTGGGAAAGATATAAAAGCAAGGAAAATCTCATTTATAATGATATTGTTTAAAATTTCTGCTTTAGTGGTTTTCCTTTTTGTTTCCCTTATTTTAAATAGCTTTAGAATTTAGAGCCCTTTTTTTTATGTCCTTAGTTATAATATTTATGGTGTTTATTTCTTCCTTTAGGATACTATTGAAGCTGAACTTACAAAGAGAGTAAACATGATGGAACTGTGACCAGAGCCAAATAAATTTCACCTTTCTTAACAAAGTAGATCAAATAGGACTTTAAAGAATTTTTTCCTTGTGACATTCCGTATAACTTAATTTCTGTGTTCTTAGATGAAATAATGTCATTGTTGATGAAATAGTGGTGTCTGGTTGTGTATTGAATTTTTATGTGCAAATGCATAGTTTTCATATGAAGAAACATTGGTTTTCTATGTTGTTAATGGCTTGATGTCCTTCAGTAGCTCTCTTAGGTGAACTCATGACAGTCATCATGTAGTCACTCACGAGGTCAGCTAAATGAAAGGGAAAGATTCTGCAGCTTCAGTTATGTTCCTCCCACGCACCCTTCTCTTGGGATTTGCTATTGTTTTTTCTGATCTGCTTACCTGCCTAATTCCAAATGTTAATGTATGTAGGAATTTGGTTTATGAAAAAGATGACCTTTTAAATCAGTAATAGAGAGATGGATAATTTAACACATGCTGCTAAATCTATACTTTACCCCTTATATCAGGATAATTTCAAGGGATCAAAGATTTAAATATTTTTTTAAAAGATAGTAAAAGAAATCATAGAGGAATTTTAATATTTTGATTTTTAAATAATCAGAGTCAGAAACTTACGACTGAAATCCAGGAGCCATAAATAAAATGATTGAAATATTTGAAAATTTTGAAACACTAAAACTTCCTGTATGGGAATATCTCTTATAAATAAAATCGAACCATGATAAATGTAGTCTAAAGAAGAAAAGAGAGATTTTTCACTTTGCACCTTTTTGTACTTTTAAAAATTTTGCACCATGGGATCAAGAATCAATTAGTTTTTTAAAGATTACCTAATTGACCTTAAAAATTTCCCTCTCCTTTCCCACAAATATGTGGCTAAATATAATGCAAAAGACATTTGTATTTCCTTTTTTGGAGACTGTCCATATCCTTTAGCCATTTAGGTATGATTGTTTCATCTGTTTCTTAACAGTTTATAGGTGCTTCTGGTGTGTTAGCTAAATTAATCTTTTACAATTTGAATTGTGAATATTTTCCAAGGTTGTCATTTGTTTCTTAACTGCAGTGCTTTTGGTAAGGTGACTTGATGGATCAACTGTGGAAATAACCACCAAAATCCCTCCCACCTTTGTGCTCTCCCCCTTTGTACTCTAACCTTGCTACTTCTCGCATCAAGAGGTGGAGTCTGTATCTTCACCTGTTGTATCTGGTTTGGCCCTATGATTTGTTTTGACCAATGAGACAAATAGCAAATAGGACAAAACCAAGGACTAAAAACTCATTATGCGTTGGAGCTTGCCATCTCTTACTGAGACTACCATGTGAAGAAACCTGGACTATTGGAGGATGAGCAAAGAAAGGTAATTCCAGCTGAGCCCTGCTCCCACCCCAAGACCAAACAGGTTGCCGACTGCCAGATATGTGAATGAGGTCTTATACTGTCCAGCCCTACTAGCAGACTGCATAGATCAACCACGCTGTCCCAGGCTGGAAGCTCACGGAGTCAACCTGTAGAATCATAAGAAATAATAAATGATTATTGTTTGGAGCTTATTTTAAATTTGGGGCTGATTGTTGGCTGTAGCAGCTAGTTGATAAAACTAACCTTTGAAATTTATTTTTTGGCTTCCTTGATGGCTCAGCAAGTAAAGAATCTGCTTGCAGTGCAGGAGACACAGGAGACATGGGTTCAATCTCTGGGTTGGGAAAATCCCCTGGAGGAGGCAATGGCAACTCACTCCAGTATTCTTGCCTGGAAAATCCCATGGACAGAGGAGAGTAGTGGGCTACAGTCCAAGGGTCGCAAAGGGTCAGATATGACTGAGCGACTAACACTTAACACGTGAAATTTATGTTCAAAGAAAAAAGCAAAACATGTACAATATGAGAATCAAAAAGAAACCTAAAACCTACATAATTTTATAGAATAGTAAAGTAAGTATGAAAATTGTTTTAGATAAAAGACAAAGATTTAAAGAATAGGTTTTTAAAACACCTCCAGTTATTTAAGGTACTTGAAAAAATGTCTTAAAAATGAGGATAGGTAGATTCACAATCAGATCAGATCAGATCAGATTAGTCGCTCAGTCGTGTCCGACTCTTTGCAACCCCATGAATTGCAGCACGCCATAGTAGATAGATTACATCTTCTCTTAGAAATTGATAGAACAGGCAGAAAAACAATCAGCAAGGATACAGGATATTTAAACAGCACAATTAACAAACTTGATAATGGATATATAAAGAATCCTGTTACAGACTGCCACAGGTACATGTTCTTTTCAAGTGCATCCAGAGAATTTACAAAAATTATCCAACTAGTGGTCAGTTAAAGAAATCTCAACCATTACAAAAGGGCTGAAACCATATGCAGCATGCTCTCTCAGTACAATGCAATTAGATAAAAATAAATAACTGAAAACTTGTATGTTTAGAATTTAAGAAATACATTCTAAAACTGTGAATCAAAAATTGCAAATTAGAAAATATTTAGAACTGGCAATGATGAAAATTTTATATATCGAAACTTATAGATTTCTGCTTTTGGCCATGTTGAAATAAGAGTGATCACACTGACTAGATGGCTTTAAATAGAAAAACAAATGAAAATAGGAAACTATAGTGTTCGGACATTGAGTAACAAAGAAGCCTAGGACATTAATTCATAAGAGAAAGAAACAAGGTGAGCCTTGTGATAAACCCAGGTTAGTGATGGACAGGGTTTTCAAGTTCATAGCTCAGAGAAGGAGAACCCAAACAGCCTGGTGATCTTGCCTAGTTGAAGAGAGAGAGATGAGAATTGAGAAAATCAAAGGAAAATGTCAGAAAATATCAGAGGGTTCTGCAGGTCTGCAGAGGTATTTATTCAAATCTTTGTCTAAACTGATTTGCACACACAGGAGGAAATCACCTGAAGCCGCTGAAAGAGCCACTGGAAAGGAACAGACAAAAATTCCTGGAACATGCAAAGGACTGGGATTTTCTCATATTCCTATAAGCTAGAGTGGAGCTACTTCCTGCTCCATAGAACACCGAGTAGTGTCCTCAGAAGATTATTTGCCTTGGTGGTGAGAATTAGCTCAAAACCCATACCAACATGAAGGCAGCCATAGACTATACATAAACAAATGGAAATGGCTGTATTCCAAAAAAACTTAATTTACAAAGACAGATGGCAAGTCACATTTAGCCCACATACAGTAGTTTGCAAACTCCTGTCCTATAACAATAGTTATAAAACAAAAAGAGGGATATCTAATACATCAGTGTGGAGTTAGCATGGAATCATAAAAAATGCTCAGCCCAAAAGCAGAAGGAAATAAAAAGAGACAAATAGAAAACAAGATGGTAGATTTACACACAGCCATATCAATAATGGCATTAAAGGCAAATGATACAAATACTCCAATTAAAAAGCAGAGATTTTCAGCTTGAGTAAAAAAAGTCAAGACTCAGTTAAATGCTATTCTTTTAAAAATATTCATTTATTTACTTACACGGCTGCATCATGTCCTACTTTCAGCATGAAAACCCTTAGTTGCAGCCTGTCGGATCTAGTTCCCTGATCAGGGATTGAACCTGGGCCTCCTGCATTGGGAGCTTGAAGTCTTAGCCACTGGACCACCAGGGAAGTCCCAATGCACTTTAAATATAAAGATACAGATAGATTAAAAGTAAAATCATGGAAAATGTGTACATGTAAACAGCAATTAAAAGTTTACAGTACAGCTTCCCTGGTGATCCAGTGGTTAAGAATCCGCCTTGCAGGGGACACCCGTTCTATTCCTGGTCTGGGAAGATCCCACATGCTGTGGAGCAACTAAGCCAGTGGGGCAACTAAGCCCGTGTGCCACAACTACTGAGTCTGAGCTCTTGAGCCCACAAGCTGTAACTACTGAGCCCACACATTGCAGCTACTGAAGCCCAGTCCTGGAGCCTGTGCCCCGCAACAAGAGAAGCCACCTCAATGAGAAGCCCCCATCACTGCATGGCAAGTAAATGGGGGAAAAAATGGAAACAGTAACAGACTTTATTTTCTTGTGCTTCAAAATCACTCCAGACGGTGACTGCAATCATGAAATTAAGACACTTGCTCCTTGGAAGAAAAGCTATTTCACACCTAGACAGTGTATTAAAAAGCAGAGACTTCATTTTGCTGACATAGGTCCAGATAGTCAAAGCTATGGTTTTTCCAGTAGTCAGGTATGGAAATGAGAGTTGGACCGTAACGAAGGCTGAACAGCAAAGAATTGATGCTTTCGAATTGTGGTGCTGGAGAAGACTCGAGAATCCCTTGGACTGCAGGGAGATCGAACTAGTCAATCCTAAAGGAAATCAACCCTGAATACTCATTAGAAGGACTGATGCTAAAGTTGAAGCTCCAATACTTTAGCCACCTGATGCGAAGAGTCAACTCATTGGAAAAAACCCTGATGCTGGGAAAGATTGAGGGCAGGAGGAGAAGTGGGTGACAGAGGATGAGATGGTTGGATGGCATCACTACCACAATGGACATGAGTTTGAGCAAGTTCTGGGAGATAGTGAAGGACACGGAAGCCTGGTGTGCTGCAGTCCATGGGGTCACAGAGCTGGACATGACTGAATGACTGAATAACAAACAACACACCCCAACTAGAGAGTAGCCCCTTCCTGCTCAGCACAATTAGAGAAAGCCAGTGCGCAGCAACAAAGACCCAGCACAACCAACATAAAAATAAGTAAATAAACAAATTTTAAAAGCACAATTTAAAAGAAAATTTACAGTATTATCAAAATAGATGTTAGAACAGGAAATAAAGATGGACAGTTCATGGTAATAAAAAAGCCAAAATCATCCAAAGATGATTTTGGGGAAAGAACAGTTTTTAACAAGTGTTGCTGGGACAATTAGATGCAAAAAATAAAGTCAGACCCGTAGCTCACATTATATATAAAAAGTAACTCAAAACATTTGATATGAATGAAAACTATAAAATTTTGAAGAAAAGTTAGAGACAAATCATGATCTTGGATTTGACAAAGGATTCTTGGATATGAAACCAACAGCACAAGCAACAAAAGAAAAAAATAGTTAAATTGGACTTCCTGAAAATAAAAAACTTTTGTGTTTCAAAAGATACCACCAAGACGGTGAGTAGACAATCTACAGAATGTGGGGAAATATTTGCAAATCATATGTCGGATAAGGGACTTATATCCAGAATCTATAAAACCTCAGCTCAATAATAAAAGACAAATAACCCCATTAAAAATAGGTAAGGGATTTGAAAAGACTTTTCTCCAGTGTGTGTGTGTGTGTGTGTGTGTGTGTGTGTGTGTGTATATATATACATATATATTTATATGAATGCCCAATAAGCACATGCACAGATGCTTGACATCATTGATTATCAGGAAACTAAAACTCAAAACTACAATGAGATACTGTCTCATACCAAGAAGGATAAAAGAGACAGATAATGACAAGTGTTGATGAGGATGTGGAACCCTCATACACTAATGGTAGGCTTGTAATATGGTACAATCATCTTAGAAACAGTTTGGCAGGGTCTCAAATGACTAAATATTGAGTTATCATATGACCCAGCAAATTAAGTCCCAGCTGTATATCCAAGAGAAAACACATGTGAAGGCAGGAACAGAGATGCAGACAGAGAACAAACTTGTGGACATGGCGGGGTTGGGGGGACTGAGTGTAGTACGAGTTGAGAGTGGCATTGACATGTATACACTGCTGCTGCTGCTGCTGCTGCTGAGTCGCTTCAGTCGTGTCTGACTATGCGACCCCATGGACTGCAGCCCACCAGGCTCCCCCATCCCTGGGATTCTCCAGGCAAGAACACTGGAGTGGGTTGCCATTTCCTTCTCCAATCCATGAAAGTGAAAGGGGAAAGGGAAGTCGCTCAGTCATGTTCGACACTTCGAGACCCCATGGGCTGCAGCCTACCAGGCTCCTCTATCCATGGGATTTTCCAGGCAAGAGTACTGGAGTGGGGTGCCATTGCCTTCTCCGATGTATACACTACCGTATGTAAAACATAGTTAGTGGGATGCTGCTGTATAGCAGAGGGAGCTCAGCTCGGTGCTCCATGATAACCGAGAGGGGTGGGATGGGGTTTGAGAGGAAGCTCAAGAGGGAGGGGATATATGTATACATATGGCTGATTCACATTGTTGTACAGGAGAAACTGACACACCACTGTAAAGCAATTATATTAGATCAGACCAGATCAGTCGCTCAGTCGTGTCCGACTCTTTGCGACCCCATGAATCGCAGCACGCCAGGCCTCCCTGTCCATCACCAACTCCCGGAGTTCACCCAGACTCATGTCCATCGAGTCAGTGATGCCTGT
>NW_011494742.1:608490-608979 GCF_000754665.1 Bison bison bison | reverse complement strand
TTCCCATCTCTTTTAGAATTTTCCACAGTTTATTGTGATCCACACAGTCAAAGGCTTTGGCATAGTCAATAAAGCAGAAATAGATGTTTTTCTGGAACTCTCTTGCTTTTTCCATGATCCAGCGGATGTTGGCAATTTGATCTGTGGTTCCTCTGCCTTTTCTAAAACCAGCTTGAACATCTGGAAGTTCACGGTTCACATATTGCTGAAGCCTGGCTTGAGAATTTTGAGCATTACTTGACTAGCTTGTGAGATGAGTGCAATTGTGCGGTAGTTTGAGCATTCTTTGGCATTGGAATGAAAACTGACCTTTTCCAGTCCTGTGGCCACTGCTGAGTTTTCCAAATTTGCTGGCATATTGAGTGTAGCACTTTCACAGCATCATCTTTCAGGGTTTGGAATAGCTCAACTGGAATTCCATCACCTCCACTAGCTTTGTTCGTAGTGATGCTTTCCAAGGCACTTGACTTCACATTCCAGGAGATCTGG
>NW_011494742.1:605002-608390 GCF_000754665.1 Bison bison bison | reverse complement strand
AGTTAAATAAACAGGGTGACAATATACAGCCTTGACGAACTCCTTTTCCTATTTGGAACCAGTCTGTTGTTCCATGTCCAGTTCTAACTGTTGCTTCCTGACCTGCATACAAATTTCTCAAGAGGCAGATCAGGTGGTCTGGTATTCCCATCTCTTTCAGAATTTTCCACAGTTTATTGTGATCCACACAGTCAAAGGCTTTGGCATAGTCAATAAAGCAGAAATAGATGTTTTTCTGGAACTCTCTTGCTTTTTCCATGATCCAGCAGATGTTGGCAATTTGATCTCTGGTTCCTCTGCCTTTTCTAAAACCAGCTTGAACATCTGGAAGTTCACAGTTCATGTATTGCTGAAGACTGGCCTGAAGAATTTTACTAGTGTGTGAAGTGAGTGCAATTGTGTGGTAGTTTGAGCATTCTTTGGCATTGCCTTTCTTTGGGATTGGAATGAAAACTGACCTTTTCCAGTCCTGTGACCACTGCTGAATTTTCCAAATTTGCTGGCATATTGAGTGCAGCACTTTCACAGCATCATCTTTCAGGGTTTGGAATAGCTCAACTGGAATTCCATCACCTCCACTAGCTTTGTTCGTAGTGATGCTTTCCAAGGCACTTGACTTCACATTCCAGGATGTCTGGCTCTAGGTCAGTGATCACACCATCGTGATTATCTGAATACATGGATGTTTGTATCTGCATTATTCAAAACAACCCAAATCCCTACCAACAGATGAATGGACAAACAAAACATTCATCCATACAATGGAGTATTCAGTTCAGTTGCTCAGTCGTGTCCGACTCTTTGTGACCCCATGAATCGCAGCATGCCAGGCCTCCCTGTCCATCACCATCTCCTGGAGTTCACTCAAACTCACGTCCATCGAGTCGGTGATGCCATCCAGCCATCTCATCCTCTGTCGTCCCCTTCTCCTCGTGTCCCCAATCCCTCCCAGCATCAGAGTCTTTTCCAATGAGTCAACTCTTCACATGAGGTAGCCATAATACTGGAGTTTCAGCTTTCACATCATTCCTTCCAAAAAACACCCAGGACTCATCTCCTTCAGAATGGACTGGTTGGATCTCCTTGCAGTCCAAGGGACTCTCAAGAGTCTTCTCCAACACCACAGTTCAAAAGCATCAATGGAGTATTGCTGAGTCATAAAAAGAAGTAAAGTACCCAGACATGCTACAATATGGATGAATCTTGAAACCATTATGCTCGACTTCTCTGGTGGTCCAATGGTTAAGAATCTACCTGCCAATGCAGGTGACATGGTTTTAACCCCTGATCTGGGGCAATTCCAGATTCCATGGGACAACTAAGCCTGTTCGGCACAACTACTGAACTAGAACTCTAGGTAGAGCCAGTGAGCTGCAAGTACTGAGTCCAGGCACTGCAACTACTGAAGACAGCGCACCCAAGAGCCCGTGCTCTGCAACAAGAGAGGCCACTTCAATAAGAAACCCATTCACTCTAACTAGAGAGTAGCCCCAACTCGCCACAGCTAGATAAAGCCTGCATGCAGCAACCAAGACCCAGCGCAGCCAAAAATACATACTTAGAAAACAGAAATCTTTATGGTAAGTGAAAGAAGCCAGTCAAAAAGATCATATATTATAGAATTCCATTCATATGAAATATCCAGAAATATATAGAGATATATTCAAGCTGGTTTTAGAAAACGCAGAGGAACCAGAGATCAAATTGCCAACATCCTCTGGATCATTGAAAATGCAAGAGAGTTTCAGAAAAATATCTATTTCTGCTTTATTGACTATGCCAAAGCCTTTGACTGTGTGGATCACAATAAACTGTGGATTGGAATGAAAGAGATGGGAATACCAGACCACCTGACCTGCCCCTTGAGAAACCTGTATGCATGTCAGGAAGCAACAGTTAGAACTGGACATGGAACAACAGACTGGTTCCAAATAGGAAAAGGAGTATGTCAAGGCTGTATACTGTCACCCTGCTTATTTAACTTATATGCAGAGTACATCATGAGAAATGCTGGGCTGGAAGAAGCACAAGCTGAAATCAAGATTGCCGGAGAAATATCAATAACCTCAGATATGCAGATGACACCACTCTTATGGCAGAAAGTGAAGAGGAACTAAAAACCCTCTTGATGAAAGTGAAAGAGGAGAGTGAAAAAGTTGGCTTAAAGCTCAACATTCAGAAAACAAAGATCATGGCATCCAGTCCCATCAGTTCAGTTCAGTTGCTCAGTTGTGTCCAACTCTTTGCGACTCCATGAATTGTAGCATGCCAGGCTTCCCTGTCCATCACCAACTCCCAGAGTTCACCCACTCATGTCCATCGAGTCAGTGATGCCATCCAGCCATCTCATCCTCTGTCATCCCCTTCTCCTCCTGCCCCCAATCCCTCCCAGCATCAGAGTCTTTTCCAATGAGTCAACTCTTTGCATGAGGTAGCCAAAGTATTGGAGTTTCAGCTTTAGCATCTTCCAAAGAAATCCCAGGGCTGATCTCCTTCAGAATGGACTGGTTGGATCTCCTTGCAGTCCAAGGGACTCTCGAGAGTCTTCTCCAACACCGCAGGTCAAAAGCGTCAATTCTTCGGCACTCAGCTTTCTTCACAGTCCAACTCTCACATCCATACATGACCACAGGGAAAACAATGGCCTTGACTAGACGAACCTTTGTTGGCAAAGTAATGTCTCTGCTTTTGAATATGCTATCTAGGTTGGTCATAACTTTCCTTCCAAGGAGTAAGTGTCTTAATTTCATGGCTGCAGTCACCATCTGCAGTGATTTTGGAGCCCAGAAAAATAAAGTCTGACACTGTTTCCACTGTTTCCCCATCTATTTCCCATGAAGTGATGGGACCAGATGCCATGATCTTCGTTTTCTGAATGTTGAGCTTTAAGCCAACTTTCCCACTCTCCACTTTCACTTTCATCAAGAGGCTTTTTAGTTCCTCTGTGTCATCTGCATATCTGATGTTATTCATATTTCTCCTGGAAATCTTGATTCCAGCTTGTGTTTCTTCCAGTCCAGCATTTCTCATGATGTACTCTACATAGAAGTTAAACAGGCAGGGTGACAATATACAGCCTTGACATACTCCTTTTCCTATTTGGAACCAGTCTGTTGTTCCATGTCCAGTTCTAACTGTTGCTTCCTGACTTGCATATAGGTTTCTCAAGAGGCAGATCAGGTGGTCTGGTATTACCATCTCTTTCAGAATTTTCCACAGTTTATTGTGATCCACACAGTCAAAGGCTTTGGCATAGTCAATAAAGCAGAAATAGATGTTTTTCTGGAACTCTCTTGCTTTTTCCATGATCCAGCAGATGTTGGCAATTTGATCTGTGGTTCCTCTGCCTTTTCTAAAACCAGCTTGAACATCTGGAAGTTCACGGTTC
>NW_011494742.1:603427-603901 GCF_000754665.1 Bison bison bison | reverse complement strand
CAAGGCAAACCATTCAATATCACAGTAATCCAAGTCTATGCCCCAACCAGTAACGCTGAAGAAGTTGAAGTTGAATGGTTCTATGAAGACCTATAATACCTTTTAGAAGTAACACCCCAAAAAAGATGTCCTTTTCATTATAGGAGACTGGAATGCAAAAGTAGGAAGTCAAGAAACACCTGGAGTAACAGGCAAATTTGGCCTTGGAATACGGAATGAAGCAGGGCAAAGGCTAATAGAGTTTTGCCAAGAGAATGCACTGGTCATAGCAAACACCCTCTTCCAACAACACAAGAGAAGACTCTACACATGGACATCACCAGATGGTCAATACTGAAGTCAGACTGATTATATTCTTTGCAGCCAGAGATGGAGAGGCTGTATACAGTCAGCAAAAACAAGACAGGGAGCTGACTGTGGCTCAGATCATGAACTCCTTATTGTCAAATTTAGACTTAAATTGAAGAAAGTAGG
>NW_011494742.1:602910-603327 GCF_000754665.1 Bison bison bison | reverse complement strand
GTTATTTCTCCACTGATCTCCAGGTCAGTAGGTGCCCAATATGCTACTGGAGATCAGTGGAGAAATAACCCCAGAAAGAATGAAGGGATGGAGCCAAAGCAAAAACAATATCCAGCTGTGGATGTAACTGGTGATAGAAGCAAAGTCCGATGCTGTAAAGAACAATATTGCATAGGAACCTGGAATGTCAGGTCCATGAATCAAGGCAAATTGGAAGTGGTCAAACAGGAGATGGCAAGAGTGAACATTGACATTCTAGGAGTCAGAGAACTAAAATGGACTGGAGTAGGTGAATTTAACTCAGATGACCATTATATCTACTACTGCAGCCAGGAATCCCTCAGAAGAAATGGAGTAGCCATCATGGTCAACAAAAGAGTCCGAAATGCAGTACTTAGATGCAATCTCAAAAATGAC
>NW_011494742.1:592086-602810 GCF_000754665.1 Bison bison bison | reverse complement strand
TCTTTGCAGCCAGAGATGGAGAGGCTGTATACAGTCAGCAAAAACAAGACAGGGAGCTGACTGTGGCTCAGATCATGAACTCCTTATTGTCAAATTTAGACTTAAATTGAAGAAAGTAGGGAAAACCACTAGACCAGTCCCATTACTTCATGGCAAATAGATGGGGAAACAGTGGAAACAGTGGCTGACTTTATTTTGGGGGGCTCCAAAATCACTGCAGATGGTGATTGCAGCCATGAAATTAAAAGATGCTTGCTCCTTGGAAGGAAAGTTATGACCAACCTAGACAGCATGTTAAAAAGCAGAGACATTACTTTGTCAACAAAGGTCCATCTAGTCAAGGCTATGGTTTTTCCAGTAGTCATGTATGGATGAGAGAGTTGGACTATAAAGAAAGCTGAGTGCCAAAGAATTAATGCTTTTGAACTGCGGTATTGGAGAAGACTCTTGAGAGTCCCTTGGACTGTAAGGAGATCAAACCAGTCCATTCTAAAGGAGATCAGTCCTAGGTGTTTATTGGAAAGACTGATGTTGAAGCTGAAACTACAATACTTTGGCCACCTGATGCGAAGAGCTGACTCATTTGAAAAGGCCCTGATGCTGGGAAGATTGAAGGCAGGAGGAGAAGGGGACGACAGAGGATGAGATGGTTGGATGGCATCACAGACTCAATGGACATAGGTTTAGGTAGACTCCGGCAGTTGGTGATGAACAGGGAGGCCTGGCATGCTGTGGTTCATGGGGTTGCAAAGAGTTGGACATGACTGAGCAACTGAAGTGAACTGAGCTGATATATAGAGATAGAAATCAAATTGATGGCTAAAGGATGAAGGGTAGAGGGTAATAGCTAAAGGGTACAGAGTACCTTTCAAAGTAATTGTTGCAAAGGTCCAATATATAGAAAAGCACTGAATTATATATACTTTAAATAGGCGAATTGTATGGTGTATGAATTATATCTCAATAAAGCTTTTGAAGAAAAGATACACAGATTAGAAAGGAAGAAGTAAAACTATTTTTATTTCCAAATGGAGATAGTCAAGTGAGCATCCATGCCAGAAAGATAGGAAAAGAGAAAAATAAACCCCAAAAAGCTATCAGGAACAAATAATGAAGATATGAGCAAAAAAGCATGAAACAGAAAATGAGTACAATAGAGAAGAAGGACAAAAAGCCAAGAGTGGTTCTTTAAAAAAAAAAAAAAACAACTAGAAAATTTACCTTGTCGTCTAATTTTTTTTTAATTTGGCAGCATTGTGTGGCTTATAGGATTTTAGTTCCCAGAGCAGGGATTGCATGTGCGTCCCCTGCATTAAAAGTGCAGAGACTTAACTACTGGACCTCCGGGAAAGTCCCTCATCTAAATCTTTAAGTATAGAGATATAGCGTTGTTATTAATAGCCTCTGTTTCCAAAATCTAAAGTGAATCCCCTTTGGTTTTTTGTTCCAATAAGATTAGTGGTTTAAAAACAAAAAAGGCAGGTTAGGAAGTCAGGAAACCCGAGTCCAGAGGGCAAAATGGACTAGGTCCTGGAGGAGTCAGGGGCCTGGCTCAGGCCGACAGTCTGTCTATTTGTAGATGTGCAAGAGTGATATAAAGTGTGAGCAAGCAAGCATCTAAAGCAGTCCCTAATTAAACCTTCTTGCTTTAATTCCATTTCTAGGTCTCTAACTGCATACTTCTTGGAAATATCAGATATACCCATACGTGTGGGTGTGTGTCAATGAGAGGGGCCCTCTGGTCTTTCATCTCTGATACTGACTGTGTGTCTGCCTATGAGAACCCCACCCCTACATACTTCTGCATTTATCTCCAAAGCACAGAGAGATTCTTGGATTATCAAAGCAAAATGATCAAATTTAGGAAATTTAACTTTGACTTTATTAACTAATATGTAGTTCATACTCTAATTTCTGCAGTTGTCTTTATGTGCTTCTTAAAAATTGTTTTTCCAATCCAAGATCATACATTGTATGTAGTTGTGTCTGTCTTAAGAGATATAGCATTATTATTAATATCCTCCTGTTTCCAGAATCTAAAGTGAATCCCCTTTGGTTATTTGTTCCAAAGGGATTGATGGTTTAAAAAAAAAAAAACTGGTTAGGAAGCCAGGAAACCTGGGTCCAGAAGTTTCTGATACCCGATTTTGACCATCTTGCCTTTACTGTTTTATTCAGTTCAGTTCAGTCGCTCATTTGTGTCCGACTCTTTGTGATCCCATGAATCACAGCACGCCAGGCCTCCCTGTCCATCACCAACTCCTGGAGTTCACCCAGACTCATATCCATCGAGTCAGTGATGCCATCCAGCCATCTCATCCTCTGTCGTCCCCTTCTCCCCCTGCCCCCAATCCCTCCCAGCATCAGAGTCTTTTCCAATGAATCAACTCTTCACATGAGGTGGCCAAAGTACTGGAGTTTCAGCTTTAGCATCATTCCTTCCAAAGAAATCCCAGGGCTGATCTCCTTCAGAATGGACTGGTTAGATCTCCCTGGAGTCCAAGGGACTCTCAAGAGTCTTCTCCAACACCACAGTTCAAAAGCATCAATTCTTTGGTGCTCAGCCTTCTTCACAGTCCAACTCTCACATCCATACATGACCACAGGAAAAACCATAGCCTTGACTAGATAGGCCTGTTTTATTAGACCCCCATTTCTAGGTCTGTGAAACTTCCCACCCCTCCTTCCCAATTCATCTGAGTGAGTTCAGTCAGGGTGGTACAAATGTAGGGACTGTTGCACATAGTGGTCCAAGCCCTGCAGCATCACTATCCTTTGCCCAAAGTTCTGCCCTGCTGGAGGGGCTGTGCTGTCCATAGAGCTGCGTTTGCCTATACTAAATTAAGAACTCATGACCTCAGCTGGGGCTTGAGTTACCAGCAGAATGGAATTAGCTATTACAACTTCTGCTCCTTGGGAAGAATGTGAAACTGAATGTTGGGTAAGAAGTCAGCTTGAATGAAGAGATGTCCCTCGTTAAATGTGTCTGAGGCTATTTTAAGAGAAGACTGAGGATTGTGTGGGGTTGTCCTTGGAGCCTGTCTGGTTGCCAGGGGAACTTTTTCTTGTGAGTTATCCCAGGAGCACGTGAGAGCCGGCTCGCCATAGCCTGGCTCCGACCCTGTGCCAGGACTGCTGATGTCCAGGTTTTGATGACACACCACTCAAAGAGGCAGCCCTGCCAGCTTTATTTAGTGCTATGATGCATGGATGTGCTTTTCATATCAGCACAGCTCTCTCTCATGCTGCGCAGGTTTTTATTTTCAGGTTTATCTTACAGTGCTCAGACCTCATATTTACAGTTTCCTAATGGCACCCCACTCCAGTACTCTTGCCTGGAAAATCCCATGGACGGAGGAGCCTGATGGGCTGCAGTCCATGGGGTCGCACAGAATCGGACACTGCTGAGCGATTTCACTTTCACTTCCATTCTGCAGTGGCGGTCATGGGCTGACCGCCTGCCTCCACTGCATTGAGAGGAAGAATTGCTCTATTTTCTATCACATCTTCAGACACTGAGCATAAAACCTGATTCGTCTACTACCTAGCAATGTGGCCTTAAAGACATCATGTAACTCAGGTATTGAATGGATGTAACAGTTGCCCTAGCTGCCCTGTTATTCTTTCATTCACTTATTTATCTTTTTAAAATGATTTTTATTTTATTTTACTTATTAATGGCTGTGCTGAGTCTTTCCTGCTGCACAGGCTTTTCTCCAGTTGCAGAGAGCGGGGGCTCCTCTGTTGCGGTGCATAGACTTCTCATCGCTGTGGCTTCTCTTGCTGCTGAGCACAGGCTCTAGGGCACGTGGGCATCAGTAGCTGCAGCTCCCGGGCTCCAGAACATAGGCATGTGGGATCTTCCCGGACTAGGGATCGAACCCGCTTCTCCTGTATTGCCAGGCAGATTCTTTTCCACTGAGCCACCAGGGAGGCCCTCATTCACTTATTTATTAACAAGTTTTATTAAATACTCTGTGTTAGGTAGTGAGCCCACAAAGATAAATAAGTTTCCCCTCAATCTCAGAGAGGCAGTTTATGCATTCACAGTATATTAGACTGGAAGTGACTGTTCAGCCCAAATTTTAGTCTTATAGACAAGGAAACTGAGGCCCAAGGAAATGAAATAATTGCCCAGATGTCACACCCAGCCACTGATGAAGTTGGGCTGGGAACCCAGATTGCTTATTTCCTGACCCAAAGATCTTTCCTCCATATCACCTACTTTTGGCTAAATTGTAATGTTTCTGTCTCCCTGCTTAGCTTTTAACTACTTTAGAAATCTAGACTGGAAATAAGATTTCCTTTCTTTGTTTTTTTTTAAATTCAGCCATTTTTGTTCTAACAAAGCCCAATTATTCTTTATCTTCCAATTAAAGATATCAGGCTCCCTTCTGGTTTTTGTTTCTCATTTGTTTTGGCTGTGGGAATTTTAGTTCCCTGACCAGGGGATGGGCCCTGCTTATTACAGTGGAAGCTCAGAGTCTTAACCACTGGACCGCCAGGGAAGTCCTTGTTTGTATTTTTAAAGTAACTCTTAACATTTGCTCTATATTCTAGAATTATTTCTCTTCATCTCTAGGTTTGCAAATATGTATTTCTCTTAAGTAACTTTTCTGGAAGCAGAGCACATATAGCAAAATCATAAGGCTTTATAACTTGATGAATTTTCAAAGTAACACACTCACTTGCACATCACACAGATCAGGATATATATGGACCATCACCACGGAACCCCTTCTGTGTACCCCATTCCAGTCATTACTCTCACAAAGGTAACAAGAACCCCAACTTCTGTCACAGGTTGAATTCATCCTGTCTTAGAAATCACACAGCATGTGAGTCTCAGTTGGGGAGAGCGGGGGAGTAATCCTTCCCAGAGGCATTTGGCAATATCTGTAGACACTGTTCTTGCCTGGAGAATCCCAGGGATGGGGGAGCCTGGTGGGCTGCCGTCTATGGGGTCGCATAGAGTCGGACACGACTGACGCGACTTAGTAGCAGCAGCAGCAGCAGCAGACATTTTTGGCTGTCACAACTAGGAGAGTGCCATGGTCATCTAGTGGGCGAAGGCCCAGGGTGCTGTTGAATATACTACAATCTTGGACTTCCCTGGGATCTAGTGGTTAAGACATCCTGGTTCCACTACAGGGGGCATGGATTGGATCCCTGTTCAGGGAACTAAGATCCCATGTGCTGTGGGGCAGCTAAGCCCACACGTTGCAACTACTGAGCCCTTGCACAGCCACAAAAGGTCCCACAAGCCACAATTAAGACCTGACGCAACCAAAACTACATTTAAAATATTTTTTAAAAATAGGAAAAAAACTATAATCCTCATGACAAAAAATTATCTCACTCAAACTGTCAATAGTGCTCTCCTTTAGAGTGCTTCATTGTTTTACTTATCCATTCTACCGCTGATGTGTTGCTTCCATTTGAGGTTCTTACAAATAAAGTTGCCATGTATGTTCTCATATATGTCTTTCAAGGTACATACATTTACATGTATATGAAGTATATACTTAGGATTAAAATCTCTGATACATTCAAATCTAGAAAATACTGTGAGAACATTTCCCAAATTAATTTACATTCTCACCAGCTATGTGTGAGGTCCAGTTGCTCCACAGCTTCATAAATCCTGGGTATTATCATTAAGAAAATTTTAAGCCATTTTGTGAGTGTTGGTATTATCCCACTTATAGTTTCAGTTTATATTTAAAAAATATTTCTGTGTTTTTGAGAGGTGAGCTCTGTTTCCCTGCAGTGCCCAGGCTTCTCACTGCCGTGGCTTCTCTTTTTGCAGAGCACGGACTCCTGGGTGCAGCAGGCTCAGTAGCTGTGGCTCACAGGCTTAGTTGCTTCGAAACATGATCCAACCCACGTCCCCTGCATCGTCAGGCAGATTCTTAACCACTGGAGCACCAGCGAAGTCCAATTTGCAATTTTTTGCTGACAATTAAGGCTGAGAACATTTTCACCTGCTTTTTGTTTATTTGCATACTCTATTTTGTAGATTGCCAGTTTAGTCTTTGGCCTATTTTTCTTTATTTCTTTTTTAAATTATTTATTTATTTGGCCGTATCGAGTCCCTGCAGGCTTAGTTGCTCCAGGCACTTGGGATCTTGGTTCCCCTACTATGGATCAAATCTGCATCCTGTGTATTGCAAGGCAGATTCTTGCAGGGAAGTCCATGAGCATTTTTCTATTAGGCCGTTTGCCTTTCTCTTGTTAATTTGTAAATTATTTATATTTTCTGGATAAGAGTTCTTTATCAGCTATAATTATTACAAATATCTCCTCTCATTCTGTGACTTGTTTTACTCTTTTAACAGCATCTTTTGATGAACAGAATTAGTTTTAATATTCAGTGACTCAATCTTCATCTTTTCATTAGTGCTTTTTCACCTTCATTTGAAAAGTTATTTTCACTGGGTTATAGGTTGGCAGTTATTTTAACACTTTAAATATATGATTCAAGTATTTTCTTACTTCCATCATATATTAGTTTTTTATTGTTATATAGAAATATTATAGCTAATTAGCATCTTAAAACATATTTATGATCTCACAGTTTCTGTGGGTTAGAATTCACAGCTTATTTTTGTCCTCAACAAGGCTGTAATTAAGATGTTAGTCAGGACAGGGTTCTCATTTGGGGCTTGACTAGGAAAAGGATCTGCTTCCCTGTTCATTTAGTTTATTGGCCACGTTCAATTCCTTGAAGTTGTAGGACAATAGACATCAGTTTTTTGCTAGCTACTGCTGCTGCTGCTGCTGCTGCTAAGCCACTTCAGTCATGTCCGACTCTGTGCGACCCCATAGACGGCAGCCCACCAGGCTCCCCTGTCCCGGGATTCTCCAGGCAAGAACAGTGATGTGGGTTGCCATTTCCTTCTCCAATGCATGAAAGTGAAAAGTGAAAGTGAAGTCACTCAGTCGTGTCCAACCCTGAGCGACCCCATGGACTGCAGCCTTCTAGGCTCCTCCATCCATGGTATTTTCTAGGCAAGAGTACTGGAGTGGGGTGCCATTACCTTCTCCGTTAGCTAGCTACTAGGTGAGGCCAACCAAAGTCCTGGCCAAGTGAGATTCCCCAGTATGGCCACTTACTTTTCAAAGCCAGCAATGGTGATGAGACCCCAGTAAAACAGGCACTGTGACCTTACGCAGTATGACCGTGCAGTATTGTAACCAACCTAACACACTCACACAGGTGATCATGTGCATCTTGTCACCTTTGCCTTATTTGTTGGCCACAGGTCCCGCCCACACTCAGGGGTGGGCGACATGAGGACGTGACCATCAGGAAGCAAGGACCTTGGGGGACCTGCTGAGGCTGTCCGCACCTTCTCACTGAGAAGTCACTGTATCTCTTGCACACTATTGTCCATTCTTTTTTCTCTCAATTTTTTAACATCTTTTCCCTCTCCTTCAGTATGGATATTTTTACTAACCAAACTTCCAGATTACTGATTTTGTTTTCAATCTGCTGTTAGACACATCTAATGCATTATTAAGTTCAATTGTATTTTTCCCATTTATAATTTCCATTTTGTTCTTTTTAAAAAAACATGTAACTTCTAGTTCTCTGGTAAAGTTCTCCATTTTTGTCTTTTCTTGAACGCCTCAGTCACATTTACCACTTCAGTTCACATCCTTTTATAGGAAGCAACTATCATTTTACAATCCTGATATCGGGCTGTGAGATGGTACATGCATCAATACATGTATTTATAACTTACAGATCTCAGCAACACTGTGAACATATAAAGTGCAAACGCTGCAATTCATCATTCACTTCCTCTTTTATTATTCACATAGGACGTGAGTAATAACACACCCATTCACCTTTACAGTGGTTAGATGAAAACCTAGTGAGAAAACCTCTAAACCCTTGGTTCGTCTAATAAAATCATTGCCATGGTAGAAATTCTGGAAGGGAGGTATCCAGGATTGCTCTCTGAGCAACAGTATCTATTTGGAATAAAATGGTCAGAGAAGGAAAAATATAGTAATACATCCCTTATATGTGGAATCTAAAAAGGAATGATACAGATGAACTTACTTACAAAACAGAAAGGCACAGACTTATAAAATGAACTTATCGTTGCCAGGGGGGATGGGATAGTTAGGGAGTTTGGGGTAATCATGTACACGCTGCTATATTGAAAATGGATAATCAACAAGGACTAACTGTATAGTACAGGGAACTCGGCTCAATGTTATGTAGCAGCCTTGGGTGGGAGGGGGGTTTGGGGGAGAATGGAAACATGTATGTATATATGGCTGAGTCCCTTGGCTATTCACCTGAAATTATCATGACATTGTTCATCAGCTATATCCCCATACAAAATAAAAAGCTTAAAAAAAAAAGACTTAAAAATAAATAAATGAAAAAAAATGGCCAAAAAAGGATTTCTCAAGAAAATTTATGAAAGAGAGTATGGCAGGGGCCTCTGAAATGACCCCTGCCTTCTGGTATTCTCTTCTTTGTCTATGCTTCTCACCTTGCTCGTGGACTGAGCTTATCTATTTCCTTCTAACAAACAGGACTCATGGGGCACAGTTATGCTAGAACTGTCCTTGTTGTTTACCAAATATTCAAATTTAACTGGGTGTCCTATATCTTGTTCTATTTGCTAAGCTGGCAACCAGTGTGTATTCTCCACTTATGATGTCTCTAAATTAGAATTTCAATTATGAGTAGGCAATGTTACAGAAATTTTGGCAATGGGAGTCACAGCTTTGGTCATTTATGCAAGTAAAAATAGAAAGAAATTAGGTTTTAGGGGACTTCCTTCATGGTCCAGTGGCTAAGACTTTGCACTCCTAATGCAGGGGGCCTGAGTTCGATCCCTAGTCAGGAAACTAGATCCCACATGCCGCAACTAAGGGGTCACACGTCATAGCTAAAGACCCTGAATTCACAGCAAAGGTCAAAGATCCCGAGTGCCCCAAGATCTGGTGTATCCAAATAAATAAACATTTAAATCTTTTTTTTTTAAAGAAAGAAAGAAATTAGATTTTGAAACTAACCCCTCATTCTCTTATTGTCCTAATATTTTTTCAGTGTATTCTCTTGACTTTTCCAGATATCTAATTATTTCACATGCAAATAATATAAGTTTACTTCCTCCTTATCAATTTTGGATCTTCTCATTTTTTTCTCAGCAAGTACTATCATGCCAATGTGGTCGTGGTGGTATTAATAACAGCAAAAGTTTTAGTCATTATTGTACAGTGACTGTTTCCCAGGTGGCACTAGTGGTAAAGAACCCGCCTGCCAATGCAGAAGACATAAGAAACACGATCCCTGGGTCGAGAAGATTCCCTGAAGGAGGAAATGGCAACCCACTCCAGTACTCTTGCTGGGAGAATTCCATGGACAGAGGAGCCTGGCGGGCTACGGTCCATGGGGTCACAAAGAGTTGGACATGGCTGCAGTGACTTGGCACGTGTGCATGGACTGTATAATGAACTACTCCAAATGGCATAAAATAACTGTGGATTCTTTGGGTGAGGAGCCGGGATGGGGCACAGTGGGCATTATTCACGTTTGCTCCATACTGTCTGCAGCCTCAGGTTGGGAAGACTGAAAGGCTGGGGATGGTTAAAGAGCTGAGGGGTAAAATCACCAGGGATGCTTCAGTTGTTTGCCTGGCATTTGTTGCTGGCTTTGGGCAGGATCTCAAGCTGTCAGCCTCGGGCTAAAACATTAACACCTGATCTCTTTGTGTGGTGTCTTCATGATGGCTGATTTGGGCTTATTTCCAATATGATAGCTGGTTTTTGAGAGTTAGCATTTTAACAGAGCAAGGCGAAGATATAATAGCATTCTTATGATCAATCTTGAAAGTCACAAAGCCTCAATTCCATCATTACTGTATTAGAAGTCCACCCACAGAGTCAAGAGAAAGGGACATAGACTCCCCAGCCAGTGGTTGGAAGGTCAGGATTACATTGTAAGAAGAGTGCAGAAGATATCACTGTGGTCATCATTGGAAAATGCAACCTGGCAAAAAGAACGACTTTGCTGTGTTCCTGAATTGAGTGGAGATCCTTCTACTAAAGTGCCTTCACCTTTAAGCCTAGGTTCAGATTTATTAACATGTCAAGGAAGTCCCTCTGTTCAGAAATTATTGCGTTTTTAAATAATAAAAACTTGGTTCAATTCCGTTCAGTCACCGATCATGTCCAACTCTTTTTGACCCCATGAACTGCAGCATGCCAGGCTTCCTTGTTCATCACCAACACCCGGAGCTTGCTCAAACTCATGTCCATTGAGTCGGTGATGCCATCCAACCATCTCATCCTCTGTCATCCCCTTTTCCTCCTGCCCTCAATCTTTCCCAGCATCAGAGTCTTTTCAAATGAGTCAGCTCTTCGCATCAGGTGGCAAAAGTATTGGAGTTTCAGCTTCAACATCAGTCCTTCCAATGAACACTCGGGACTGATCTCTTTTAGGATGGATTTGTTGGATCTCCTTACAGTCCAAGGGACTCTCTAGAGTCTTCTCTAACACCACAGGTCAAAAGCATCAATTCTTCGGTGCTCAGCTTTCTTTATAGTCCAACTCTCACATCCATACATGACTACTAGAAAAACCATAGCCTTGACTAGACGGACCTTTGTTGGCAAGGTAATGTCTCTGCTTTTGAATATGCTATCTAGGTTGGTCATAGCTTTTCTTCCAAGGAGTAAGTGTCTTTTTATTTCAT
>NW_011494742.1:589016-591829 GCF_000754665.1 Bison bison bison | reverse complement strand
ACTGTTTCCCCATCTATTTCCCATGAAGTGATGGGACCGGATGCCATGATCTTCGTTTTCTGAATGTTGAGCTTTAAGCCAACTTTTTCACTGTCCTCTTTCACTTTCATCAAGAGGCTCCTTAGCTTTTCTTCACCTTCTGCCATAAGGGTGGTGTCATCTGCATATCTGAGGTTATTGATATTTCTCCCACCAATCTTGATTCCAGCTTGTGCTTCTTCCAGCCCAGCATTTCTCATGACGTATTCTGCATTTGTTAAATAAGCAGGGTGATGATATGCAGCCTTGACGTACTCCTTTTCCTATTTGGAACCAGTCTGCTGTTCCACATTCAGTTCTAACTGTTGCTTCCTGACCTGCATACAGATTTCTCAAGAGGCAGATCAGGTGGTCTGGTATTACCATCTCTTTCAGAATTTTCCAGTTTATTGGGATCCACACAGTCAAAGGCTTTGGCATAGTCAATAAAGCAGAAATAGATGTTTTCCTGGAACTCTCTTGCTTTTTCCATGATCCAGCGGATGCTGGCAATTTGATCTCTGGTTCCTCTGCTTTTTCTAAAACCAGCTTGAACATCAGGAAGTTCACGGTTTACGTATTGTTGAAGCCTGGCTTGGAGAATTTTGAGCATTACTTTACTAGCGTGTGAGATGAGTGTAATTGTGTGGTAGTTTGAGCATTCTTTGGCATTGCCTTTCTTTGGGATTGGAATGAAAACTGACCTTTTCCAGTCCTGTGGCCACTGCTGAGTTTTCCAAATTTGCTGGCATATTGAGTGTAGCACTTTCACAGCATCATCTTTCAGGATTTGGAATAGCTCAACTGGAATTCCATCACCTCCACTAGCTTTGTTCGTTGTGATGCTTTCTAAGGCCCACTTGACTTCACATTCCAGGATGTCTGGCTCTAGGTGAGTGATCACACCATTGTGATTATCTGGGTCACGAATATCTTTTTTGTACAGTTCTGTGTATTCTTGCCACCTCTTCTTAATATCTTCTGCTTCTATTGGGTCCACACCATTTCTGTCCTTTATTGAGCCCGTATTTACATACATAATTTTAACCACCAGGGGGCAGTCATATTTTAAAAATACTTTCAAAGGGGAAGAAAAAGAACAAACCCTTTCCTTGAAAGGCTGTCCCTGGGGTTCTGGGGCCAGAGGCAAAAATCACATGGCGGGATTCACTCCAACGGGGACACAACGCAGCACTGTGCCGCTTCAGGCCTGCGGATTGCACCAATTTGCCACGAGGCTCTGGCGCTTTGAGTGGAGGATGATGTAATGAAACCTGACCTAGGTTGTAAGGAAGTAGATCAGAGGATCTCCTAAACCAAACACTGCAGAGGGAGTGAACCGCAGAGTTAGCTGTTACCCTGGAGGGAGGGGTCTGGAGCACCCCCACCCCTTCCACCTTTCAAGTCCTCCCTGAAAAATCAGTGAGTGAGCACTTATTGAGCCCTGTCTATTCAGCAGCGGGGTATCTGGCAGGAGAAAAGCTTTCTGGTTACAAAGCAAGGCCTCACTTGCACACATTATGAGAGAGCAGTAAGGACAGCTGGAGCCAACAGTGTCCAGTCAGGAGCCGATGGTCCGCTCCAGAAGCAGAGGCCACCCACCCTGGGCCCCAGCTTGCCTAGATGCAGCCTGGGCCCTAACCCTTGGGGTCCTGCCAGCAGAACTGTGCTTCCAGGAGCTCCAAATCTTTTCTCTCCCTAGCCTCAGATGAGGCATCTATTTTCAGTGTTTTGATTTGTCTTGTTTTGGGTTTTGCTTGTCCAAAGTGGTTTATCAAAGCCCCACGTCCTCTCCCCATTTGGGGCTGGAACAGCTTTGGTGGCAGAGAAGGTGGAGAAACTCCCAGGCTCCTACCCCATCCAGCCTCCCCTGTTACCAAGGCTGCTGCCCCAGAGTCGTACCCTGCCCCTTCCTCAAAGAGAAACGGATTGCTCTTATCTAAGTTTCAGGAAGAAGCTGCAAAGAGAAAAAACAATTTAGAACCAACCAGGCCCAAGATGATGGGAGATTTGATTTCCAGTGGACCTTGAGCCTCAGTATACGCTCTTTCTAATGCATTAGAATCTGAATGACAAGGACTTCCTTGGTGGTCCAGTGGCCAAGACTCCCCATGCAGGGGGCTCAGGTTCCATCCCTGGTCAGGGAACTAGATCCCACATGCTGCAATTGAAGATCCTGTGTTCTGCAACTAAGTCCCAGAGCAACCAAAAAAATACTGGGAAAAAAAAAAGAATCTAAATGACATACCCACAGGCACAATGACAGTTGACAATTGCCTTGACAACAAGCAGGAAAGCTCAGCTAACTCATGAACATTCCTCCGACTCTTTCCAAATCCCTCCCTTTTACTTGATCCTCCTATACTGAGTATTTGGTGTCTCAGCCCTAATCAGGTTGAGAGGTTGATTTGTGAACCTGGTTCCTGCCTCTCCATTCATTGGCCACTCAATAAAGCTTGTGCTATTCCAGAACTGTACAAAAAAGATCTTCACGACCAAGATAATCACGATGGTGTGATCACTCACCTAGAGCCAGACATCCTGGAATGTGAAGTCAAGTGGGCCTTAGAAAGCATCACTACAAACAAAGCTAGTGGAGGTGATGGAATTCCAGTTGAGCTATTCCAAATCCTGAAAGATGATGCTGTGAAAGTGCTACACTCAATATGCCAGCAAATTTGGAAAACTCAGCAGTGGCCACAGGACTGGAAAAGGTCAGTTTTCATTCCAATCCCAAAGAAAGGCAATGCCAAAGAATGCTCAAACTACCACACAATTACACTCATCTCACACGC
>NW_011494742.1:579779-588916 GCF_000754665.1 Bison bison bison | reverse complement strand
AAGCTGGTTTTAGAAAAAGCAGAGGAACCAGAGATCAAATTGCCAACATCCGCTGGATCATGGAAAAAGCAAGAGAGTTCCACAAAAACATCTATTTCTGCTTTATTGACTATGCCAAAGCCTTTGATTGTGTGGATCGCAATAAACTGTGGAAAATTCTGAAAGAGATGGGAATACCAGACCACCTGACCTGCCTCTTGAGAAATCTGTATGCAGGTCAGGAAGCAACAGTTAGAACTGGACATGGAACAACAGACTGGTTCCAAATAGGAAAAGGAATATGTCAAGGCTGTATATTGTCACCCTGCTTATTTAACTTCTATGCAGAGTACATCATGAGAAACGCTGGACTGGAAGAAACACAAGCTGGAATCAAGATTGCCAGGAAAAATATCAATAACCTCAGATATGCAGATGACACCATCCTTATGGCAGAAAGTGAAGAGGAACTAAAAAGCCTCTTGTTGAAAGTGAAAGTGGAGAGTGAAAAAGTTGGCTTAAAGCTCAACATTCAGAAAACGAAGATCATGGCATCTGGTCCCATCACTTCATGGCAAATAGATGGGGAAACAGTGGAAACAGTGTCAGACTTTATTTTTTTGGGCTCCAAAATCACTGCAGTTGGGACTGCAGCCATGAAATTAAAAGACGCTTACTCCTTGGAAGGAAAGTTATGTCCAACCTAGAGAGCATATTCAAAAGCAGAGACATTACTTTGCCAACAAAGGTCCATCTAGTCAAGGCCATGGTTTTTCCTGTGGTCATGTATGGATGTGAGAGTTGGACTGTGAAGAAGGCTGAGTGCCGAAGAATTGATGCTTTTGAACTGTGGTGTTGGAGAAGACTCTTGAGAGTCCCTTGGACTGCAAGGTGATCCAACCAGTCCATTCTGAAGGAGATCAGCCCTGGGATTTCTTTGGAAGGAATGATGCTAAATTGAAACTCCAGTACTTTGGCCACCTCATGGGAAGAGTTGACTCATTGGAAAAGACTCTGATGCTGGGAGGGATTAGGGGCAGGAGGAGAAGGGGAGGACAGAGGATGAGATGGCTGGATGACATCACTGACTCGATGGACGTGAGTCTGAGTGAACTCCGGAGTTGGTGATGGACAGGGAGGCCTGGCGTGCTGTGATTCATGGGGTCACAAAGAGTCGGACACGACTGAGCGACTGAACTAAATTGATTCCAGTCTTAGGGTTTTTTTTATTGGCTGCACAAAATCAATTGAAAAAGAACCTCCCTGGATGAGATAAGGGGTCATAGCCTGGGCTAGAACTCCAGAGTAGATCCAGTTAATCAGTTTGGTAACACTCCCAGCCCCAAGTCAGTGAATACAGAGTGAAAATATCTCCCTTCACAGGATTCTGAGAATGCACAAGACTTAGCCCAAATCTGTTGTGATCAAGAACTTAATGGGTATTAGTTATTAGATGTACACAATCCTTTACCAGAATTTCCAAAGTCCCAAAGCTTTAAAAACCCGAAAGTCCTTCATAACTCATTTGGCAAAGCCTAATCTGACCCAAGCTTATTTGGCAGCAAAACCTCACCTGAACCACCATGCAGCTAATTTGGGTCTACATGTACCACTAGGTATGAGTAATTATATATTTCACTGCAGAAATCTACAGTGATTACAGAGTGCCGTCCCAGACTACACCAAGGATGTTGTGAGTCTGTGGTGTAACTGTCTGATTATCTTTCTAAAATCTAGAACAGTCTGAATTCTGAAACATAACTGACCCCTGAAACCTGTTTCTATATGAAACCTAGGTTCTATACCTTAACTCTGCTTTTATCTAGCTGTGTGACATGTGGTGATATGGTGACCCTAAGCTTCATGTCTCCTGATTTATCCCTGTTTCCTTGGTGGCTCAGCTAGGAAAGAATCTGCAGGAGACCTGGGTTTGATCCCTGGGTTGGGAAGATCTCTGCCCTTTGAGCGTGGGCAGGACCTGTGGTCTAACATCTAACAGAATATGGCAAAGGTGAAGAGATTTTTGAGGATGTGATTAAGATACCAAATCGACTGATTTTTATTTAATCAAAGAGGAAATGAGTATAAGTGGGCCTGGCTTAATCAGGTAAAAGCTTCAGAAGAGGGACTGAGGGCCTTCCCTGAGGCCAAGGCTCTCTCATGTGTTGGCTATGAAGAAATTTCGATGCTGTGAGAGGATCTGTGGAGAGGCCCTTGGCGAGGAACTGTGGGCAGCTTTTAGTCACTGAGGACATTTGGCTGACTACCAGCATGAAAATAAAGACCTCAGTCCTGCTACCCCAGGGAGAGGAATTCTGCCAGGAGCCCGAGGGAGCTTGGAAACTGATCTTTCCCCACTCGAGACCCTGATGAGATGGCAGCCCAGCTGACACCTTGATTTCAACATATCACAATGCCGAGGCACAGGACCCACTAACTTAAGGTCAGATCCCTGACCCAAGGAAGCTGAGCTAATAAGTGTGTGCTGTCTGTATCTACCGTATTGTGGTTGCTGGTTATGCAACACAGAGAACTAGCACACTGGAGAGAGTCCTTAATCTCCCGGGCTCCAGCTGCTCGTCCATAAACTGGGGAAATGGGTAGACTAAGGTCACATCTATGAGTCTTTCTGGATCCAGCTTTTGGAGACCCTCTGAGATTCTGGGTGCTTTGGTTTGGGCAGAGAAGGGAGAATGGTCCTCCAGCAGGTGAGCATACGTGGGGCAGGGGGCCGTGGGAGCCAATAAAGTGCACATGCAGACAAAAATGCAGACAGACGAGAACTCCTCCCAAGTGCCCAGTGACCCATCGTCTACTGGGCTGGACACTGCCTGCGGCTGGCACCACTCCTGGCTACAGAGGCGATCGTCTTTCAAAAGCAGGGAAAACAAGCATCCTCCTTTCCCTGCTCTGCCAAGGGAGCTCCACACCACCCTGAACACTGCCCCATCTCTAGCAGTTTAGGAGGGGTGAAAGGTCCATTCCCAGCCATCTTCTTCTCGAGACCGCTTTGGGCTGGTGGCCGCAGGACAGGGAACCACAGTGGACTGAGTCAGGGCAGGCGTCAGGTTTCTTGTGAGTTCTTGGCAAACCTCTGGAGATGGTGAGTTGTGCTTCCGTGTCCTCTCATGGAGCCCCCAGTCCATGTGTCCCTGCTTTCCACACTCCATGCCTGTTGGGGGACCAGGACCATCAACATGCCCCAGGGGTGGTGCAGCAAACTTCCCTCCGCGAAGATGCCCTGAGACCCAGCTCACTCTCATTTCACTGGCTGCAGGGATGGTCCCTTATGAAATTCCTTGGGGGATGATCTCATTAAGCCTTGTTATGGGTCACTTCTATTTTAGGGAGAATAAATTTGCTGGAATCTTTCTATGGGCAGCTGGTTAATTGAAACCTGAGTTGGGGGTTGGGGGAGGGGTGTGCACTGGTGAGGCAGTAGAGAAAGCTTGGAAGGAGGCGGGGGTGGGGGGTGCTGCGGGGGTACATATGAGGGGAGCTGATAAGGAGGAAGCCACAGGCTGAGGAGGGGGGGGAGAACCTGAAACAAGCATCCACTGTGGGCTGATCCGCTTGGATAGCCTCCTAGCTGCTGCGTGGGCCTCTGTGCTCAACCCTGCCAGACACGTGAGTCCCGACCAGCGTTGACGTGATAAGGGCCTAGGCCAGGATGCGGCAACAGAGATGGAAAAGAAGGAGATATAAGAGAACTTGGAAACAAATTTGATATAGGAATGGAGGAGAGGAAAGAAGCCGAGATGACCTTGAAAGATGCCTGCAGGATGGGGAGAGGTGTCAGAGTACAAGCCCAGGAGAGGCCTAATCAATGCCAAGTTCAGAGCTCTATTGTTTGAAGAATCCCTCTTCACCTACTTCTGGAAAAAACACTTCCTGTCTCCAGTCTTCTGGCTCTTCAAGCATTCATGCCTGCAGGCAGCTAATGTGAACTGAGTACCTGCTGCCGGTGGCACCCAGGCTCAGCACTGGGCAATGCAAATGTAAACAAACACACGTTTTAGGCCAAGTCACTTGAGTCTCTTCAGAGCAGTTAGCGGCTCAGCATCTCTTTTACTTCGATTTCCTTTTCAAACAGTTGTGCTGATCTTCAGGATAGGTCCTACAGAGAAGTGGATATAAAGACGATAGAAAATCTTGGGTTGGGGACCGTAAAGTCAAATGAATCCCAAGTGGTCACAGGTGACCACTAATTAATTGTGTGACCCTTGGCTGGACTGCAATCAGGCCTGGATTCTTTCATCTGTAAAATGAGTGAGTATGGTTAGGTGATTTCTGAAAACTCTCCTACCTTTCTTTCATGTTTTTTTTTAACTTAAATTTTTTTATTTAAAAAATTTATTTGAATTTTTAAAAGTTTGACCGCATTCAGTCTTCACTGTGGCACGCAGGCTTCTCTAGTTGCAGCACTTGGGTTTAGTTGCCCCATGGCATATAGGATCTGAGCTCCCCGATCAGGGACTGAACTCGTGTCTCCTGCATTGGAAGGTAGATTATTAACCACCCACCACCAGGGAAGTCCCTCATGCTTTGATTTTGATGTGACAGTGTTATGAAAAGTTTGGTTTCCACATAAATGTGAGGTAGTGCTTTATTTCAGAAAATGATAATAATGTGAGCACCCACAGAGGGATGTGGGCGTGATGTGGGAAACCCCACGGACGGAGGAGCTGGGCGGGCTGGAGTCCATAGGGTCACAAAGGGGAGCACATGACTTAGTGGCTAAACAACAACAATAAAGTTAAATTGGTATCCTTATAGGAGGAGATTAGGACACAGACAATACAGACTGAGGGGTGACCACGTGAAGACATAGCAGGGAGAAGGCCGACTGTAAGTTTCAGAAGAAACCGAACCAGCTGACACCTTGATCTTGGAATTTAGACTCTAGAACTATGAGGAAATACATTTCTGCTGTTCAAGTCACCAGTCTGTGGTACTTCAGTCCTGGTGAATTAATAAACACTCTCTGTAGGGCCTGCCCACTTGCAAAGGGACTATATTCTGGGCTGCTCACCAGGCCATAAATCCACTACTTGGAGGAAGGTCTGAGGTTGTCCAGTCTGTCTGCAGCTGGCTGAATACGGTCTACAGTGGCCGTGACGTATTAGGAAGACTGTGGGGCCTGTGCATTTCTCTGTGTCCTCCTATTAAGCTTTTATTTCTCATAAAGTTGACATGTAAACGTTCACCTGTTTTCTGTGTCTTATTTTTCAATTGGTTCCGAACTTTCTTTTTGAGGAGAGGGAGAGAGGGCTATTCATTGCACCTCTACCCCTATCCCAGCAAGAAAAAGGAAAGAAAAAACCATCTCAACCCATCTTACAAATAAGTCTTCCTCGGGGACTTTGTTCTTTTTTCTAACCTCCTCTTTCGCTGTTGCCCTCATCACTCCCAGATGAGCACTCTGACCCCAAGCCCACTCTTTCCCAGAATGGCTTGGATCTTTTTGACATCTGCCTAGAAGACTTACCTCCTCTTCTGGGTGCTGCAAATTCTCTTTGTTCTCAGAGTCTTGGCTCAGAAGTCTTCTTCCAGCTGAGTCCTCCCTGGGCACAGGTCATGTCTGCAGCTTCCTGGTCTCAGCTCCCATGACTCTGGGTGCACACTCCTTTTATGTTGGCACATAGTCCTAAAGTTAGGTGACCCCGTGTCTGTCTTCCCCACTAGGACAGGGTGGGCTGAGTTCTGAACCTGGAGGGGCTCTGGGTCTGTGTCCCCAGGGTTGGCACCGTGGTTGGCTCCAAAGCAGGTCCATAAAGTGCTGGAGAATGAAAGAGTGGCAGGGTGATGTTTTGATATATTGATTTATGTTTTTTATAGTATTCCAACTAACTCTTCCATTTCAAGTAGACTGCCAGGTTGGTAACTTCTTGTTTCCTTGATTCGGGTTTGGTGCAAGGCAGAAGGAGGTTGAGGTCACTGACTCTTCCTGTCCTTTAAAAAAAAAAATCTAAACTCAATGGGTTTCATGTACGTTGTAAGGGGAAGGGACAAGGTAAGAAGGGGAGATGGCCTTTGAGAGAGAAGAAATCATGAGGGCCTGGAAGGTATAAGAGATGTGAGTAACATTATCCTTGTACCGATGTCCATGATGAAAGTGGGGTGGGAGGCCTTTGGGGATCCAGTGTTGGCAAAGATTTCTCTCCATGCATCACATGGAAACAGACCCCAGCTACTGCCCACCACTGTGCTTTGGTAAATGACAAATTGATGTGCATGAGAGAACAGGCCCCATCCTAATTCTCCAGGCACTTGGGCATCCTGAGTACCGAAGGGAAATGAAGCTTCAGCAATGACTGACATGAACTTTCCTGCCAGGTGGGGGCTTTAGAGTAGAAATTAAATTGGCTTATAGACCATAAGGAAAGTGAGCTGAATACAGATGGCCAACATGCACATGAAAAGATGCTCAACATTGCTAATCATTAGAGAAATGCAAATCAAAACTACAATGAGGTACCGCCTCATCCCTGTCAGAACTGCCGTTATCAAAGAGTCTACAAATAATGAATACTGGGGACGGTGTGGAAAGAAGGGAACCCTCCTCCGCTGTGGGTGGGAGTGCAAGTTGGCACAGTTACCATGGAAAACACCACAGAGGTTCCTCAAAAAACTAAAAATAGAGTTGCCCTATGATCCAGTAATCCCAATTGTGGGAATATATCTAGACAAAATTGTAATTCGAAAAGATACATGCACCCCTATGTTCATAAGAGCATTATTCATAATAGCCAAGACAAGGAAACAAGCTAAACGTCCATCCATGCAACGTGAAAGGATAAAGAAGATGTGGTGCATATATACAGTGGAGTACTATTCAGCCATAAAAAGAATAAGTAATGCCATTTGCAGCAACATGGACGGACTTAGAGATTATTACACTAAGTGAGTCCGACACAGAAAGATAAATACCATATGCTCTTGCTAAGTCGCTTCAGTCGTGTCCGACTCTGTGCGACCACATAGACGGCAGCCCACAGGCTCCGCCGTCCCTGGGATTCTCCAGGCAAGAACACTGGAGTGGGTTGCCATTTCCTTCTCCAATGCATGAAAGGGAAAAGTGAAAGTGAAGTCGCTCAGTCATGTCCGACTCCTAGCGACCCCATGGACTGCAGCCCACCAGGCTCCTCCGTCCATGGGATTTTCCAGGCAGGAGTACTGGAGTGGGGTGCCATTGCCTTCTCAGAAATACCGTATAGTATCACTTATATGTGGAATTTAAAATGACGCAAATGAACCTATCTAGGAATCAGAAACAGACTCACAGACATAGAGAACAGACTTGTGCTTGCCAAGGGGGAGGAAGGGTGGGAGAGGGGTGGATTGAGAGGCCGGGGTAAGCAGATGCAAACTGTTATATATAGAATGGATAAACAATAAGGCCCAAATGTATATGGTGCAGGGAACTATATTCAATATCTTGTGATAAACCCTAACAGAAAAGAACATTAAAAAACATGTGTAACTGAATCACTTTGCTGTACAGCAGAAATTAGCACAATATTACAAATCAGGTATACGTTAATTTTTTAAAAAGACTCAAAAAAAAAAGTGAGTTGGGGATCTAGATTATAATCCACTAGAAGTGGACTCAATGAATTCCCCAACCAGAGATTGAACTCTGGCATCAGCAAGTAAAGCCTGGTATCCTAACCACTAGGCCACTGGCAACTCTCAGGACATTTTGCTAAGGCCTGATCTGGTCCAGAATTTACTTCTTCATCCCTTTACCTGTTGCCTGGAATGTGGCTGTTTGGGGGTGAGCTGGTGAGGAGTGCACTCACAGTAGCCTGGGGCAGCCCAGGAAGGAGAATCCTTCAGTCAATGGATGTTTCCTGCCAGGGACTAAAGGTCCCAGGGGGGAGAGTTCTTCTAGGGAACACAGTGAGGACCAGGACCGTGAGACACACAGACCTCTCTCCACGCTGAGGCACCTCCAGCCCAGTTCAGTCTCCTCTCGTCTCCTCTTTAGCCCAACTCTGTCCCTGATGCCCTCCTCTCCCTTGATGCGGAGACCGGGCTCCCGGGGGATAGTCCAGTGATGGAATTTCTAATGCCTCACTGGGACACACCATCCTGGGACACACCATCTGCCTGAAGGGAGGCAGGGGAAGAGAACGTACTTTGAGAGGAGGACAGAGCAGCAGAGAAGAGAGGAAGATGAGTGGGGCTGGGGGAGACAGGGAGAGGAAGGAGAGCGGTGGGCTTGAAAGTGAAAAGTGAAAGTGCTAGTCGCTCAGCCATGTCCAACTCTTCTCTACCCATGGACGGTAGCCAGCCAGGCTCCTCAGTCCATGGGATTCTCCAGGCAAGAATAGTGCAGTGGGTTGCCATTTCCTTCTCCAGGGGATTTTCCCGACCACGGGATGAACCCAGGTCTCCAGCACAGCAGGCAGATTCTTTAGCATCTGAGTAGGGACAGCAGGGACAGGGAGAGGAAGGAGAGTGGTGGGCTTGGGTTCGCCCAAAACAGAGTCCAGGACAAGAGCTTGTGCACAGGCCGTGGACTTGGGGAAGTTCCCCAGGAACAGAAGGGAGTAGCTTCGAAGAGCAGCTCAAGGAAGCAGGGAGGGCCACCGCAGGGTGCACCACCCAGTGGGTCTCCAGAAAGGCCTCGGAGCATGGTCCTGCTGGTGGCCACCAAGGAGCCCGGCAGAGAAGGCTTCAGACTTACCTTCCTGCAAGAAGGCAGTCAGACATTTATCCCCCAGCTCTGGCCTCTGCTGGCTTGAGGGTTCCCCTGAGGGGTAATAATAATTCCTTCTCTCCTTCAGTTTATCCAGGGTCCTCCAAGTCCTGGGAGGGAAGCCCTGGGACGGGGGACAGCAGGCAGCTGAGTGACGATGCAGACTAAGAAGACGTGAGCCGGGGCACATGCAAGAGAGGAGGGTGAAGATGGAGCAAAAGACACGGCTGCTGCTGCTGCAGCCGAGTTGCTTCAGTAGTGTCCGACTCTGTGCGACCCCAGAGACGGCAGCCCACCAGGCTCCCCTATCCCTGGGATTCTCCAGGCAAGAACACTGGAGTGGGTTGCCATCTCCTTCTCCAATGCATGAAAGAGAAAAGTGAAATGAAGTCGCTCAGTCATGTCCAACTCTTCGAGACCCCATGGACTGCAGCCTACCAGGCTCCTCTGTCCA
>NW_011494742.1:579142-579557 GCF_000754665.1 Bison bison bison | reverse complement strand
AAGAACGCGGGGTTGCGCGGCTCTGTGGGCTCGGCCCAGATCGGGAGAGGCCGGCCGGCCCCCCAGAGCCTGTCCTCATCCTCCTCGGCCCTGCCACCGAGGAGCCTCCCGCAGCAGGCACACTGCGGGACCCCCGGCCTCCCTACCCCTCCTTCCCCCTGCCACGCTAGAGGTTCCTGATCCAGGTGGCGGTGCGGGTGGCCTGCCTGGGCCCTGGGCCCTACCTCGCCACACCACCCGCCCCTGCGGCCTCTTCCTGGCTCAGACAGTTCACCACGAAGACCCCCTACATGGGCCCACGCACCGAAACCCCGTGGGTGCCGAGGCCCCCTCCTCACCTCCCAGCACCAACCCCCTGCCACCCTGCTGGCCTGCTGGCCCAGCTCCCGCTGTGGCCGACGCCGAGGGCCAGCAT
>NW_011494742.1:565500-579042 GCF_000754665.1 Bison bison bison | reverse complement strand
CTTTCAGGCCGAGGGCCAGCATCCAGCCGTGTGCCAGCGCCCCTTCGTCACTGCCGTTTTGTCTTTAGCTTCAAGGAAAGAGTCATTGTGCCACTGCAGCCGTTCCCCCCCACTTTCCCCCGGCCTGAAAGAGCCCTGCCCTCCCTCGGGGGCTGGGCGGCACAGGCTCACTGCCCGTCCCTCTGTGCTGGCCTGGACCAGGTCGGGGACGAGGGGATGGGCAGTGCGGTCTTTCGGTGCCAAACACAGAGCTGGGGGGTGGGGGGTGTCCTGTGATGCCCTGGGACTTGGGGCAGGCAGGGTGCAGGCTGGGTTGGGCAGAGGCCAGTGACCCGGGCAGGGGTACAGCCCGCAGGGACATTTGGGGCAGGAACCCCACTGCTGTGAGGCTTTGGTGCCAATACAACTGCCGAACTCACGTGTGGGTCGGTCGGCCACACACACGGACACATGCTCATCCACACTCACGGCGAGCCCAGGCCGAACTCACGTGTGGGTCGGTCGGCCACACACACGGACACATGCTCATCCACACTCACGGCGAGCCCAGGCACAGCCCACAGCAAGTACGTCCAGCGAGGGTCGCAGACCCTGCATCTGACTTCCGGGGCTTCTGGTGAACCACCAGGTGAGGTGAGCCATTGACCAAAGTGGCCAAAACCCCAGGACTTCTAGAGGCTCCCTGGACAGTGCGCCCTACCCTGTCCGCTGGACACTGTGGGCACTAATTGGGTGCCCCTCAGGCCTCCATGCACCAGTCCTGTGGGGGTGGGGTTGGGGACAGCCCCCCATGAACAGTTCATGTCTCAGGATTTTCTCAGCTGGGAAGGAGCCAGGCAGCAGAGCGTGGCCCCTTCTTCCTGGGGGGCTGATGTTTCTGGAGCCTCTAGGCCACAGAACCCACTGGTGGTGGAGGGTAGGGGTGCGGCTGCCCCAGCTAGATCACCCTGGGGTGGGGGTGCTCCCACCCTGCCTGGCGAGAAGGGACCCACTTCTGAGGGTAGGGTCACTGAGGTGGGACCAGAGGCCCACGGGTGCAGGTCTGGGCTGCAGGGGGCAATGTATGTCTGTGTTTACATCTAGCCAACGTGGAGCCCAATGCCCAGGCCCTGTGCCCCTCCCCGGTGTCCACGTGTGTGAGTGAACATGTGAGCCTGCTGTGTCCACACAGAGGAGGTGCTCATCCTAGGGCCCCTGCCACCCCAACCCCCATGCTGTCCCCCGGAAACAAGCAGTCCATCCACCCCACCTCCATCCACCCCCTTACCCCCCTGTGGTGATCACTGTACAGTTTTTTTATTCACAAATCCATGCTCCTCTCCCCGTCAGCCTTCACCTCGGGATCGGTAGCTTATTTGTCTGGCTTCTTGGAGGCACCTCTGTTCGTTTGTCCTCAGGTGGTCTTATGGATATCTTTCAAAAAAATGGTTATTTTTTATGATTTGTCATGGAATTTGTTCTGATAATCATTCTTCTATTATGTGGCAAAAAGAAAAGAAGAAAGAAAAGCAGGTTTGATCCCTGGGTCCAGAAGATCTCCTGGAGAAGGAAATGGCAACCCACTCCAATATTCTTGCCTGGAGAATCCCATGGACAGAGGAGCCTGGTGGGCTACAGTCCATGGGGTCGAAAAGAGATGGACTGAAGCAACTGAGCCCAGAGGGGAGCAGAGGCAGGAGTAAGATGGGGCAGAGGCAGCGGAACAGGGACCGGCTGGGACGATCCTCGGTGTCAGTCTCCTCTTCTTCTGGACTCTGGCAGGCCTCAGGCAGGGACTCTACATCCTCCACCCTTGTAGCCATGCTTTCCCTGTGGATGAGCTGTCTCCTAGGTGTTCCTGGCTTTTATGCCACAACAATCTCAGTTCAGGGTTTGGCTGAGAACACGTTTCTCCCAAGGGGTAGTTGAAGGCACGTGATTATACCAAAGGATGTGACCTGCCAGCCTGGAAGCGAGCTCCCTGCAGTCCTTGTGGCAATGGGAAATCCAGTTTGGGTGAGTTGAGGAGAGAGGCTCTTGAAACTTCTGAAGTTTAAAGAGCGTGCAACGTTCCATATTTGTATTCCACCTACATTTCAGACCCAGTCTCATCCCACCATCGAGTGGGACTCCTCCCACACAGCATCAATCTTTTCCTCTCTGAGTTATCATAGCACTGATAATCAACAGCACCAACTCACTTCTCAGCTCTCCTCCTGTTGTTCTCTCTGGGATATTTTTGTCTTCTCGGGTTGTAAATTCTAGAGCTTCTTGGTATTTCCCAGGTTCCTGGTACACCAGGAATGCAAAACAGTTGGCGTTAGGCCTTGGTGAGATCACACAGATGACTCTGTGTTAGACTGGCTCTCCTAGGTCGTCAGAACATCGTGATTTGAGAATGCTGAAAAACCTGGTGAACTAAAAATATCTTCCTCTCCCCAACTGACCTGCCCTGCTGTCTGAAATGTCTTCCTTTTATGTCACTTCCTGACAGCTTCTAGGGAAGTGTTTATTTTCGTTGGACAAAGAATTCCATCACCTCAGAGGGGTAATCTGCTAGTCAGCTATCACTCTAGCAAGAATTAGGTTCCTTAATTAATTTTTTTTTAAACAAAGAGTAGAAACCTTCGAGACTGAGTCCTAGACCAGGAAGAGAAGGTGGGGGAGAGAGACAAGGAGGGCTAAGTCCTAAGGCCTTGAGTGGTAGGTAAAGGCACTGACTGGCTTGGGGGGTGGGGTGGGGAAGGGTGGTCCTGGACATAGTGGGTAAACACGAAGCGAAGACGAACTGTTTGCCTTCTGTAAGGCCACTTGCATAGTGGAGGTAACTTGTTCAGGAGACACTAGTTGTCCATTAGTTCCCTGAGGGCAGGGATGGCCAGCAGACATCCTTCTGTCTCATCTGCGGTACAAGCTGAGTGTTTTCGTGTGTGACAAGAATGGAGCCAGCTCGGCACACACTCTGCAGCTTTGCAAACATCCTGGACTTGTGGTGAGCCTATATTCACTCAGGGCGGCCTCCCCGTCACTTCAGAAAGGGGCCTTGAGATGACCCCTGCAGAGCTGGCCTTTGGCCTGTCTACTGACTATGAAGGACTCGGGGCAGAAATCACAAGCAGAATTAAAAAGCCAGAATGGGGCTTCTCTGGTGGTCCAGTGGTTAAGAATCTGCCTTGCAATGCAAGGGACACCAGTTCGATCCCTGGTCTGGGAAGATCCCACATGCCGTGGGGCAACTGAGCCCCTGTGCCACTGCAACTATGGAAGTCCTCGAAAGCATGGCGATGAGAAGCCCACTCACAGTAGGTAGAGAAAGCCCACGCACAGCAACGAAGACCCAGCACACGTGAAAATAATAAATAAATAATTTTTCTGTTTAAAGCCAGAACAGTTCCACTAAGTGCTTTAAGAAACATATGTCTCCAAAAAGTATAATTAGTAAACATATACAGTTTTCTGCAAAATAAGAGGTGATCTCTAAGCCTCCTTCCTCGGCCTGGTGGCTACTCATGGTTCCCAGTTAATCAGTTACTCAAAGAGGAGGGAAGGCTTGTATCCTGTGTTCCTGGGGACTTGCCCGCCTGGCTGCTGGGGGCCCTTCCGGTCTGCTGCCTCCCACACAGGTTCTGTAAATCTCTGCTTTGTCTTTCCCCAAGAGAGCCCCATCCTGTTTTCCCAAAGCCTGGTGCTTTTGCACCGACTCCTCAAGAGAGGAGTCACATGAGATACTTTGCTTCGTTTAATTTTAGATTATTGTTGCTGCTGTCAGTCTATTAAAGTACTTTAATGAATGCCTGTATTGTTCTCAGGCCCCAAGCCTTTTTCAAACGATCAGCACATTATAAAACACAATAATGAGCCTAATTCCCTACCCTCAACACACACACACACACACACACACACACACACACACACACACAATGACATTGCTAAGTCCCCCAGCTACAAACAGTAGAGAAGAGTCTGGGATTTGGAGGCTGTAGAGCAAAGTTTGGTCCTGATTCTCCTATTTAGTGCTGGTGACCTTGGATAAGTTGTTCACTCATTCATTCATTCAAAGCAAACATTCACTGGGACTTTCCTCGTGGTCCAGTGGCTAAGACCTCTGTTCTGCCAGTACAGGGGGCCTGAGTTCGATCTCTGGTCAAGGAACTAGATCTTGCATGCCACCACAAGGAGTTTGAGTGCCGCAGCTAAAAATCTCACATGCGCCAACCTAAAGACCCTGTACGCTGCAACTAAGGCTTGCTGCTGCTGCTAAGTCGCTTCAGTTGTGTCCGACTGTGCGACCCCATAGACAGCAGCCCACCAAGCTCCTCTGTCCCTGGGATTCTCCAGGCAAGAATACTGGAGTGGTTTGCCATTTCCTTCTTCAATGCATGCATGCATGCTAAGTCGATTCAGTCATGGCTGACTCTGTGAGACCCCATGGACAGCAGCTCACCAGGCTCCTCTGTCCACAGGATTCTCCAGGCAAGAAAACTGGAGTGGGGTGCCATGTCCTTCTCCCAACTAAGGCTTGGTGCAGCCAAATAAATAGACTTAAAAAAAAGAACAAGCATTTATTCAGAATCTCCTTGTATCAGTTGGATATATGATCTCAGCAAACTATTAACAACACCCACCTCACATTACCCTTCAGGACCGCCTGGAGCGGCTAATGAAGTCATACTTACAAAGTGGTCATACTTACGAAGTGGTCAAGATAAGCTATCTAAACAAGAGAACATTGTTGGAATTAATCAGTAAAAAGATAAAAACAAAACTGGAGGGTGAGTGGCGAGGTCCCAAATCACAACACCTGATCCATCACTTATGTGAGAAACACACCTATTTCACTGTCCGTTGCTGCAGTGGTAGCTTTGCTTTCAGAGTGCAGCCTTCCCTCAAGCCAGACCTGATTTGCCCAGGGCACCTTTCTCTTCATCTCTGTCCTTGGAAGCCCTGCTCTTTCTCCAAGCCCCTGGTCAAAAACTTCCTCGAGGAATTAATTTCTCCTCCCTCACGTCCCTCCTCTGCCTCTGTGATTTTTTTCTAGATGGAGCCCTGTTATGCATGGTCTTGAGGGAAGTAACATGTTCTCCTCCAGGAATCCTGGCTCTGCCCATTTAGCTCCTGTGGTCTTGGTCAGGCGCACTGTCTTCTCTGGGCCTCTGTGTCCTCTTCTGTGAAACCTCCCTCCCCTTGCTGACTGTTGTTTTTTGGTCGCTCAGTCGTGTCTGACTCTTTGTGACCCCATGGACTGCAGCATGCCAGGCTTTCCTGTCCTTCACCATTTCTCAGAGTTTTATCAAACTCATGTCCATCGAGTCGATGCCATCCAACCATCTCATCCTCTGTCATCCCCTTTTCCTCCTGCCCTCAATCTTTCCCAGCATCAGGGTCTTTTTAAATGAGTCAGTTCTTCGCATCAGGTGGCCAAAGGATTGGAGTTTCAGCTTCAACATCAGTCCTTCCAATGAACACTCAGGACTGATCTCCTTTAAGATGGACTGGTCGGATCTCATTGCAGTCCAAGGGACTCTCAAGAGTCTTCTCCAATACCACAGTTAGAAAGCATCAGTTCTTCCATGCTCAGCCTTCTTTATGGTCCACCTCTCACAGTGGCTCAAATGGTAAAGAATTTGTCTGCAATGCAGGAGACCTGGGTTCAGTCCCTGGGTCAGGAAGATTCCCTGGAGAAGGGAATGGCTACTCACTCCAGTATTCTTGCCTGGAGAATTCCATGGGCAGAGGAGCCTGGCAGGCTACAGTCCATGGGGTCGCAAAGAGTAGAACGTGACTGAGTGACTAACACTCGCTGACTGCAGTGAGGATTAAAGCAACACCACGCCTAGGGCCTACAGTGTGCCTTGCGCTTAGTAGACAGGACTGAATGAGACTGAATGGCAGGCATGCTTTCCTGGGCTCTCCTAAGACTCTTAGCTGACGTGCTGCTTACCACATGCAAATGAGGAAACTCCGGATCCTCCTCACCCAGGAATGCTTCCTGCACTGTCACCAGGAGAGAGGAATTCCTCAGAGGCACTCCTTTCTGTTTCCATACCACCAGGACAGGCAAGCATTGAACTTGCCTTCCAGAGGCTTGGGTGTTGACAGCAGCGGCTGCCAATGAAGAGGGAGATGCCGTCACAGGGAAGGGAGGTGAGGAGTCTGAAGAGAGATTTGGTCTAGGACTGGTCTTGCTTAATGTCATGTTTATTTGAAACCAAATATAACGTATTTATTTCAAGTCAAAGCTTAGGATCCTATGTGATTTCTTTTCTGACACCAGTTCTCCAACAACTGGGTGCCCAGCCACTCAGTTCAGTTCTGACACTAACTGCCCAGAATCAGCTCAGGTCCTACAGGTTCAGGGCTCAGCCCCACGAGACTGTCTCACTTCTGATGCCACCTGCAAGCAGTGGCCCTGGGCTTATGGGACTCACACTTCTGTTCTGCAGGCTATAACAAACTCAGGAGTTCTGTGGTTCCTCCTCCTGTGCGTGCAAGTCACTTCAATCGTGTCTGACTCTTTTCGATCCTATGGACTGTAGCCTGTCAGGTTCCTCTGACCATGGGGTTCTCCTGGCAAGAAGGCTGGAGTGAGTTGCCATACCCTCCTTCGGGAGATCTTTCTGACCCAGGGATTGAATCCGCATCTCTTAACGTCTCCTGCCTTGGCAGGCAGGTTCTTTACCTCTAGCACCACCTGGGAAGCCCGGTTCCTCCCTACCTTTGATAATTCGCTAGAATGACTCACAGAACTCAGGAAAGCGTTTTCCTTACTGTTGCTGGGTTATTACCAAGGATACAAATCAGGAACAGCACGTGGTCGTGGGGCTGGGGCTGGCACAGAGCTTCCATGCTCTGTAGGAGAGAGCATCCCAGCATCTGAGTGTGTTCGGCAACCTGGCAGCTCCCTCCACCCCATCAGGTGGGGGTTATCTAGGTTTCATTATGTAGACATTGTTAATGAAACCATTAGCCTTTGGTGACTGAACTCAATCTCCTTCCTGCAAGTGGCAGTGGGGCTGAAAGTTCCAACCCTCTCTCTCCTCAAGGGATAGTTCCTCTGAGAAACTGCCCCCCATCCAGAAGCGACCCTAGGGGTCCATCAAGAATCACTTGCTTTGTAAATCAACTATACTTCAATTTAAAAAAAAAGAATCGCTTCCTTAGCCTGAACTTGGGCTTCTTACAAATAACAAAAGGCCCTCCTATCACCCAGGAAATTCCAAGCATTTTACGAGCTCTGTGCCAGAGACCTGGGACAAAGAGCAAATATAAGTTTTTAAATTACACCCAGAGTCCCCTGATGTTGTTCCCAATTAAAGGCTGCAGTTTTTGGAGCTGCAGGGGAGAAGGTGGAGGACTGAAGATGCTCTCCTCAAAGCCCGTGTTACCCAGAGGCTTTTACAAGTCTTTGCTTCCCGATCACTCTGTGTCTTTGCGATGTGTCTTATCTGCCACCCACAGGGAAAGTCCTTGGGGCTCCAGGTCCTTCTGTTACCAAGTCCAGGCTCGCTCTGCTCACCGCACCGTAGGCTAATGAATCCTAGAGATGAGGTGCTGAGACAAGGAAGAGACTTTAATTGGGGAGTTGGCAGACCAAAAAGATGGCAGGCTAGTGCCTCAAAATAACCATCTTATTGGGGTCTGGATGCAGGTTCTTTTATAGATCAGAGAGAAAGAAGCAATGAGGAACTAAAGTCAAAAGGCAGAATAGGCAGGGCGATGCGGTGAGGAAGTAAAGTGGAAGGGTCTTCAGTCTTGCAAAACATCTCCAAGGGAATGTCCAGCCTTAGGAAGGGGTGTGTTCACAGGTGGGCAGAGACAAACTATCCCTCCCCGAACTGAACAAAGGCATTTCAGTTTACAGTTTACAAGCAGAGGGGTAGGGTCCTCCAGGCAAGCCACTGGGTATTCCAACATGGAGTCAGAATTGGCTTCCTCCCTGCAACACGTCCTTTCTCTCCTAAAGCTTTCCTTTCTTTCTCTCCAGCGGCTGGCAGTTCGACTTTCTCCCTCCTTCCCTCAGCTTTCCTGCCCCTCTTGCCGTGGACAGTCTGGGGTCCATGTTCTGCTTCCTCTCCAAGTGGGCCGGGAGGGTCCTTTTTCTGCTGGCCTTGACCCGAACACTCCCCAGAAGTCTGGTGAGAACTTCGGACACGGCTTCCCCATGAGTGTTTAAAAAACGAAGCCCCGGCTCCTTCCACTCATATTAAGCCTCTGACTTACTACCTTCAGGGCTCCCACTTTCGCTGTCCAGCCATGGGCAGCCAGGCCCTCAGGCTGTCATCCCTCAGACATCCCGGGGACTTTTCCACCTCTTGTCCCCTTGCCCCCAAAGGTCAGCTTCTCTGCACAGCTGTCCTTCAGTCACAGACATTTATTTCCGTGTTGTCTGCCAGGCCCCGAGCTGGACACAGAGGCGGCTGCGAGGAAGGTCAGCCCGAGCGCTGCCCTCCGGGCGCTGAGCCCTCCTCCTTCTCAACAGCTGTCTGCAAGCCTGTCGCCCTCCTCCCAGCTTCTCACCCACTTGGCAGCTGGTGCCACTTTCTTGTTTTGACATCTTTTCAGTTTTCTGTGTCTCCGCAGCTTAGGTGCTTAGACTTCCTCCATCCATGCCCATCCACGTATGGAGTGTGTCCACCACAGAGCAGGGCAACTCGGTCAAACCCCCTCGGAACTCTCTGCTGTGTCGGATGGATGAGAAAGAAGATGCACGACGGGTGCAAAGGAGGGCAGATGTTACGAATGGAAAAGCAGCTGTGTTGATGGGCGGTGGGTGCTAGTACTGATGAGGCAACAGGGGAAATCCTCACTCTTCCCACCCTAGAGGTCCCACAGGGTCAGGCGCTGTTACACAGAGCTGTTCTTTTTTTTATTGCCATGTTCTATGGTCTTGAGAGTTCCCTGGACTGCAAGGAGATCCAACCAGTCCATCCTAAAGGAAATCAGTCCTGAATATTCATTAGAAGGACTGATGCTGAAGCTGAAACTCCAATCCCTTTGGCCACCTGATGCAAAGAACTGACTCACTTGAAAAGACCCTGATGCTGGGAGAGATTGAAGGCAGGAGGAGAAGGGGACGACAGAGAATGAGATGGCTAGATGGCATCACCAACTCAATGGACATAAATTTGAGTAAACTCCAGGACTTGGTGATGGACAGGGAGGCCTGGCATGCTGCAGTCCATGGGGTCACAAAGAGTCGGACACGACTGAGCAACTGAACTGAACTGAACTGATGGCATATGGGATCTTAGTTCCCTGGCCAGGGATGGGGCCATGTCCCCTGCAGTGCGAGTGCAGTCTTACCTACTAGACCACCGGGGAATTCCCAGGGCTATTCTTTTATTTAAAAAGAGAGGAACTTCCCTGGTGGTCCAGTGGTTAAGAATGTGCCTGCCAATGCAGTGGATACAGGGTTGATCCTTGGTCCAGGAGGATTCTACATGGTGCAGGGTAACTAAACCCATGCATCCAGAGCCCCGTCCTCTGCAACAAGAGACACCACGGCAGCACAGACCCCTCTGCTCACCGCATTTAGAGAAAAGCCCACGTGGAGTTAATGAAGACCTATCGCAGCCAAAAACAAATAGATTTTTTTTTTTTAAAGAGAGGTTAACACATACTCATTGAAAAAGTTAAAACTGTCCTTTGCACTTATTTCCACTTTTCAATAGACTTACAGACTTTACATATAGAAGGGGTGTCACCTGATTGGAAAGAGGGACTTAACCATAGAGAGAGGAGCCACCATCACCCACCCCAGAGGCCCAGAGCAGGGCGGTGGTGGTGTGCCTCTGCGTTCACGGCATCCTTTTTCCCTGCTCCATTCTGGTTCCACGTGAAGTTGCTGCTTTGGAAATATGAGTCCCTGGAGATGGCAACACCACCGTACTTGACCCATGTGAGTCTGTGCTTGTGGGAGGCGCTGACCTGGAGTGTTGCCATCTGAACAACAGCCTTGTTGCGAGTGTTCTCTCTGAGCCGAGAGCAGTGCTGGGAGCTTTACCTAAACTCATTTCACCCTCACCCCTCACAAGAAGTTGTTTGACAGGCAAGGACGCTGAGTCTCAAGGAGGTTACAGAACTGCCCGGAGGTCACTCTGCTCGAGGGAGGCAGACCTGATCCACACCCAGATCTGTCCAGACCCCAAAGCCCTCAGTCCTGGAGACCAAGTCACTCAGCCTGCTTCCGGACGGCCTTCCAATATGGGGACATTACTTTAATTCTGTGGGATGACGCTGTGAGGCAGAACAGGGGATGTTAACTCTGGACATAGTGACCTGAATGAAATTATGAGGCCACTACAGTGAAGACGGTCAACACCACCCCTCCCTGCACTCAACCGTTCCATGGCCTCACGGCAGGTGCAGGGAGATTGCAGCAGAGGCTGCTGATGCCGGCGGGGGAGGAAAGGTCAGGGTGGTTACATGAGGGAGGGGTAGCCCAGAGCTGAAGGTTCCATCCCTCGGATCCCCCATTTCCCTCATCTAACCAGTGGTTCTAACAATAGTGTCCGCCTTACAGGGGCAAATTTTGAAAGTAACCTGCTCAGTCAGGAGAGAACAGACTAGTCAAAGCAAGGCCGTCCTGACTAGGCGCCTGCTGTCAGCCCAACCCCAGGTCCAACGATGAATCAGGTGTAAGCAATGAAGCTGAAGATGACTCAAGGCTGGGCCTCCAGGGTTTATGACAGACTGAGTAGAACTACTGATGTGATGCAGCAGTAACTCCACAGAGAGGGCAACAGGTAGACACAGTGATAGTACAGTATCTGTGAGCAAAGGGATCTTGAGAGAAATTTCCTACAGAGGCAACAGGATGTGGTTTAGACTGGGCTGGTTTTACGGAGATGAGATTTCAGGAGCTTGGAGGGCTGAGTATATAACGCACAGGAGATTTCAGGAGGCAATTCCAAGACAAGTAGGATCAGCTGTCCAGCACTTCCTGCTCCTACAGAAGGGGAAGAAGACAGCAAGCGCCCTATTTAGGGATCTAAATATGGCAGTAATAGTCAGTCAAAGTTGCTCAGTTGTGTCTGACTCTTTGCGACCCCATGGACTATAGAGTCCATGGACTTCTCCAGGCCAGAATACTGCAGTGGGTAGCCTTTCCCTTCTCCAGGGGATCTTCCCAACCCAGGGATCGAACTCAGATCTCCTGCATTGCAGGTGGATTCTTTACCAGCTGAGCCACAAGAGAAGCCCAAGAATACTGGAGACTGGGTAGCCTATCCCTTCTCCAGGGGATCTTCCCCACCCAGGAATTGAACTGGGATCTCCTGCATTGCAGATGGATTCTTTACCAGCTGAGCTACTAGGGAAGCCCAGCAGTAATAGGGTTATTAATAATTAGGATATCAAACTCCCCAGACTCCAAAAATAAGCAGTCCACTCATTGTAGTGAATTGACTTGTTGGTATCAAACAGAAGGAGCCAAGTCAGTACCTCAGAAGTCAGGGTCCTACTTCAGCATCTCTGAAGCACTGATGAGATAAGATCGTGGAGAGGCTGTTTTAAAACTGAATGTAGTGCTCACTTTGGCAGCACATACACTAAAATTGGAAGGATACAGAGATTAGCATGGCCCCTGCACAAGGATGACATGCAAATTCGAGAAGCATTCCTTATTTTTTAGTGAAAAAAAATGTATTTGTCCTTATTCATTCATTCATTTCAGACCGACAGCTGTCATCTTAGTAGTTAGTCCTTTTCTCTTTTTCTCCTGAAAGAGCCTGGGCTCTTGTCACTACCCCCAAAACCTCTCAAATTCCTTGAGGACTAAGGAAGCAGGGAAATAAATGAATGAGATAACACACATAAACAAAATGTTTATCTGGCACATAGTATGTTCTCACTGAATTTCAAGGAGGCACGTGGTGGTAGCAGTTGAGAATGCAGGCTCTGGAGTTGGGCTGCCGGTGTCATGCCACTTTCTGAGGAGCGACCGTGGGCAGGTCACTTTACCACTGTCTGGCTCCACTTTTGTCATCTGGGGCCAAGAATACCACCAGACCCATGGAGTTCTTGTGAGAATTAGATGAATGAGTCCATTTAGATGCATAGTACAGTGTCTTGCACATAACAGGCATTCAGAGAAGTTAGCTATTACTATTATTTTATCAATCTACTCATGAAGGAATGGGAAATTCCCATGCCTGTAGGCAGGAGGCATAAATGAGTGAACTGGGGGAGCTGGAGGGCCTAATCTAAAGGGGAGACTGACGTTAAGGGAAGCATGGAACCGGCGCTGTGATTTTCAGAATGTCCTCCAGTGGAATGTCACCCCAACTCCCAGCAAGGCTCCTGAAAAGGTAAATCCCTTTGACATTTTCTCCTCAAGCCCTTATGTATTCATTTATTTCTCAAAACCCTGCTTTTAGGGAGAGCGAAGCGTTGGCCAGATCTTGAGTTGTGAGATTTCTTTCTTAAGCCCACCTCACCTTTCTTCCAGGTCTCGCGTCCAGCACGTTTCTTCCTCGATCCCAGACCTCAGCGAAGGGCGTCGAAAGCTCAGGGCGCGCTAGTGCAAATCCGGAGTGACTGCAAAGGTGGGATTTGGGGCGTCTTGCATAGCGCGTAGGGGGCGGAGCGGGGTTTCTCTGGGGGACTCTTGACTCACCAGCAGGTGGCGGTCTGTCCGCAAGGCGTGCAAGGTTCATCCAGAAAACTTGAACGGAATGTTGATGCCACTGCATCAGAGAGGCACAGCCAAGTCTCCGCGAGTAGAGCCGTGGGCATCCGCGAAAAGGTGGGGAAGAGAACGGAGCGGACTTCCTTGCCGGCGTGACTCAAGGATTCAAACGCCAAGAGCTTCCTTCGGTAACGCTTCAGGAGGGGTGAGTCCTGAGCAGCGCACAGAAAAGAGAGCGCCGACTTTCTCTTAGGGCATTATCCGTGGCTTGTATTGACTGGCTTCCCGACACCCCCCGCCCCCCGGGGGCAAGACATTTCTTAGAAGGGAACTGCCTGAGCCGATACAGGGAGCGTGGGAAAACCCGGGAGGCCGATGCCCGCGCGCCAGGCGAGCTGCAGCCGGAGGAGCGTGGGGTCCGTCCCGCCAGATGGCGCTGTCTGGCTTCCTTTCGGCCTCCCGCGCTCGTCCCTAGAGGTTCCCCGTCGCAGCGGCCGCTCTAGCCGGGCGGGCTCAGGGCTCTGTGGTTCCGGGCGGAAGTGAGGCGCCGAGCGGAACGGCCTCTGGTGACATTTTCTCCGGGCGGCGCGGACGAGTGAAGGGACTTGGTGGAGGAGGCTGCGGAGGCGGTGGGGTTCGCTTTGGCCTCCCCTTGACCCCGGTGGGGGTCCTGACCGCAACCCTCTACTCGTCGCTGGAGCTTGTGCTGAGGAGAGAAGGCGACGGTGGGGCCGTCGCGTTCCTAGTCGCCGCGGCCCGGAGGGAACCGGCCAGGGGGGGCTCGGTGCGTGCCCCGACGGGGCGCGCGCGGAGCGGGCGACGAGGTGCCGGGCTGCTGCGTAGCGCAGGTGAGGCGCGACGGGGCCCAGGGCCGCGGCCCGGCTCCGGTCCGAGCCGTGGGACCCGGGCTGCTTCCCGGGGAAGCGGGGGGTCAG
>NW_011494742.1:557971-565400 GCF_000754665.1 Bison bison bison | reverse complement strand
AGTGGGACGGGGTGCGGGCCGCGGGCGAGGTTTCTGCGGCGTTTAGGGCGCCGGGGTCGTGACGGGCAGGGCTGTCGGGCGCCGGGTCTTCAAGCCCGGAACCCGGAGGGAGGCGCGGCCCGGGTAGCGGCCGACTGGAGGGACGAAAACAGCCCGACCCCTGGCTCACTGGCTCGCCGGTGACCCTCGCGTCCTCCGGGCCCGGCGGGCCGAACCCTTCTCCCCGCTTCCCTGCCCCCGGTGGATCCCTTTCCCCGGAGGCTGGAGGTGTCGCAGCCCGTGGGCCGCGCGCGGGAGGTGGGGAGCGGCTTCGCGGCCCCGGAGTTGTCTTTCGCGCAACTTTCCGGGACCCCGGGTGGCCGGGCGTAGTGGCCGCGGCGGCTTTGCCAACTCTGCTGGCCCCGCGAGCCGGGAATCTGGCGCCGACACCTGCTCGGACTCCTCTGAGAGCCCGGGCGGCCGCCCCAGCACCGCGGCTGCTAAGGCCTGGGAGGAGGGAGGAAGGCTCTCTCCCGCTTGGCGCCGCCTGCGTTTTTGGGCGCTTCCACTACCTTCTTCGGTCGGCAGACGCCCCCCTGGTCAATGGGAGGGATGTGTCAGTCTCCTCTTTCTGGCGAATTTGTCAACTCTGTTTAGAAAAACCCGACGAGGATGTAACCTGACCAGCCTCAACTTCATCATCATCTTTCTCTTTTCCCCAGTGGTATTTCGTACTTTGTACTTTATTTTCTCGTAGCACCGATTTCAGTGTCTTGGGGCGGCAACTCCCCACAGAACCTCAGCCCGTCATTCATTCTCCCTTTTAAATCGTCCTCTCTGCTATCACAGAATAGATGCTCACAGGTTGAAGGAATGAACGTCCGTACCTGTTCCAGATTGAACCGCTTGAGCAGTTTGTGCTGGATGTGCTTTTGGTTTCTCGCCTGAGCTTCTGCTTTCTGAATCCTTCCACCCAGTAGGATGCAAAACCCACTGATGATGCTTTGTCAAGGTCGGGCCTTTTCATTACAAATACATCTGGCAGTTTTGCTTAGGCTCTTGTGTAGTGTCGTGTGTTAACAGTTTGAAATTACTCTCTTTCTTCTCTTGGGATATTTTAAGGAGGGAGGCTATTAACTTTCTAATGTGGTTTTGCTGATCCTGGCAATCTGGATCCCTTCAGTAAGAACATTGCCTTTTAACAAGCATTTTTGGAGGCCTACAGTTGTTACCTGATGTCCTGAGGAGTGACAGTGTTGATCTTTTTTAGTAGGAAGTGTAATATTTTTGTTAAATAGTCTGGGTAATACAATACTTACTTGAGTGTTTTATGCACAGTAAATATAAAACTAGGAATTAAATTTGAATTCAGGAAACTTGTGATGAAATTTACTGTGATGACCTATATGCTACTTTATGAAGAGCTTTAGTGAAATTTCATGCAGTTTCGTAAAATGAGAAATAAAGACATTTCTAAATCATATTCTTTCAGAGTGCTTTTCAGTACCACTGTAATCTTGACATGTGAAACCATACCTTTTTTATAATGTTAACAAAGTGGTTAACTTCAAAACATAAAATAGGAAAGGAGAAACTTCAAGGTAATTATACCTGAAGTGTCAGCTAAATATGATTTCTTAATGGGAAAATTTTTTTTCTGACATCTTATTTGTGAAAAATAGGATGGACTAGATTTTGGGACTGGAAACTTTCTCTGTTGTTAGCTTCATATTAAGCTCATAATGTTACATTACTGACTAATTCAGTTTGTATTATTCTTAAATGCATTTATGAAAGAGTGTCATAAATGCTCTTTGTTTTATAGTTTGCATGATTAAAGATAGATTTACCTTTAGATTCTAATTTAATGAGGTTCTGAGAGAACTGAGTGCTCAGTGTTTGTTCTTCAAAGGTTCTATTTCATATGTGACATTACCCTTGTGTGTATGACTAGTAACTTCTGGGGGTTGTGTAGTTACTCATTATTCAAGGGGTTGTTTTGCTGGGATCTTCAGTCTTATGGTTTTATTTTGATGTGTGCATGAATAGAGTTGACATATGGGCACTTAGAATGTTTTCTTTCTTTTGAAAGTTTGGAAGTGATACATGTATGCGTAGACACAGACACACACACACATGGGCTTCCCTGGTGGCTCAGTAAAGAATCCGCCTGCAATGTAAGAGACCTGGGTTTGATCCCCGGTTGGGAAGATCCCCTGGAGAAGGGCATGGCAACCCACTCCAGTCTTCTTGACTGGAAAATCCCCACGGACAGAGGAGCCTGATGACTATAGTCCATAAGATCACCAAGAGCCCCACATGACTAGGCGACTAAGCACACACACATACATACACACTGGAGACCGAGACCGTATGTTTGTAACTTTGACAAATGATCTTAGACCTTCCTGATTTTCTTGCAAGTAACTGGCACCATGAAAACAGTTTATATTCATATTTACTGAATTGGCAGTAATTGAGAAAATCTGTAAAAGGTGAAAAATGCTGTACTATTAATGTGTTTTCTCTTGAACCACACTGATTTTGGTATTCTGTATTATTTTTATTAGGGCCAAATAAACTTTGCTGTGTAAGTAAAAATGAATAGACATTGATAATTGAATAAAAAGCTATGAGACTGTGGAAGGGGGAAGAGCCATTGTGAAAACAGAGACCAAACATTCAGATGGGACCTCTTCATTCTCCCAGCACCAATTTATTGGTCGCTTGCTGTGCGCCAGTAGTGCTCTTGTTGCTGGTGCTCGGTGAGTGTGACTGGCAGGCCTTGATGCTAAAGAAACTTAAATTTTTTTTTTTTTCCTAGGCTTACAGTGCTGTTTTCGGTGTTGTATCTTCTGTAAATTTGGTCAAATGAGTAGTGATATGTATCCATCCTTATGGTGTTACAGGGTACGTTCACTACCCTAAAAATGCTCTGTCTGTCCATCTCTCTATCCCACCCAACCTCCAACGACTGGCAGTCACTGATCTTTTTACTGTTACCACTGTTTCACATTTTCCATAATGTCATATAGTTGGAATCATACAGTATGTAGACTTTTCAGATTGGCTTTTACTTAATAATACATATTTAAGCTTCCTCTTTGTCTTCATGGCATAATATTTAGGTTGGTGCAAAAGTAATTGTGGATTTGCATTGTTGAACTTTGCTATTTGATATTGGCATACATTCTTAAATAAATGTGGTTATATTATACATCATTTAAAAAATTTTATTTGTTTGTTTATTTGGCTGTGCCAGGTCTGGTATGTATGTGTCATCTGGTTCCCTGCCCAGGGACTGAACCCCGGCCCCCTGCAATGGGAGCTGGGGAGTCTTAGCCACTGGAACCACCAGGGAAGTCCTGTTACACATCATTTTAATGGGTATTTTTCACTTTGTTTTTTTGCTAATGACTTATTACTTGCTGTTTACTTTATATTTACTTTAGACCATGGAAATGATTTTAGACAAAAAGCAGATTAGAGTGATTTGTTTATTCAAGTTCAAAATGGGTTGTAAAACAGTGGGGACAACTTGCGACATCAACAACGCATTTAGCCCAGGAACTGCTAAGGGACGTACATTGCAGTGATGGTTCAAGAAGTTTGCAAAGGAGATGGGAGCCTTGAAGATGAGGATGTGGTGGCTGGCCATCCAAAGTTGACAGTGACCAATTGAGAGCAGTCATCAAAGTTGATCCTCTTACAACTACATGCTGCTGCTGCTGCTGCTAAGTCGCTCAGTCGTGTCTGACTCTGTGCGACCCCTTAGACGGCAGCCCACCAGGCTCTGCTGTCCCTGGGATTCTCCAGGCAAGAACACTGGAGTGGGTTGCCATTTCCTCTCCATGAGAAGTTGCCAAAGGACTCAATATCAACCATTCTGTGGTCATTCAGCATTTGAAGCACATTGGAAGGGTGAAAAACCTCGATAAGTGGGTACCTCATGATCTGACTGAAAATCAAAAAAATCATTGTTTGGAAGTGTCATCTGCTCTTATGCTGTGCAACAGCTATGAACCATTTTTTGATCAGATTGTGGTGTGTTACGAAAAGTGGATTTTATATAACAACTGGCAACAACCAGCTCAGTGGTTGGACTGAGAAGAAGCTCCAAAGCATTTCCCAAAGCCCAACTTGCACCAAAAAATAGTCATGGTCACTGTTTGGTGGTCTGCTGCTGGTCTGATCCACTACAGCTTTCTGAATCCTGACAAAATAATTACATTTGAGAAGTATGCTCAGCAAATTGATGAGATGCGCTGAAAACTGCACCTGCAGCCAGCACTTGTCAGCAGAATGGGCCCAGTTCTTCACAACAGTGCCCGACCGCATGTCACATAACCAGTGCTTCAAAAGTTGAACAAATTGGGCCACAAAGTTTTGCCTCATATGCCATATTCACCTGACCTCTTACCAACTGATTACCATTTCTTCAAGCATCTAGACAACTTCTTGCAGGGAAAATGCTTCCACAACCAGCAGAAGGCAGAAAATGCTTTCCAAGAGTTAGTTGAATACTGAAGCATGTATTTTTACACTGTAGGGACAGACTGATTTGTTGGCAAAAATGTGTTGATTGTAATGGTTTCCAGTTGATTAATAAAAATGTGTATGAGCCTAGTTATAATGATTTAAAATTCATGGTCTGAAACTGCAGTTACTTTTGTACAAACCTAATCCTTTCTTTGTAGTGTTGAATACTATACTTTTGTCTGAATTCACCACCTGAAGGTTGGTAGGTTGAAGAAAACATACACATTTAAACTTGGAACTGGAAATAGATTTCCAGGTGGACATTCCAGGCTAGGGAACAGCCTAAGCAAAGTTGTGAGTATCAGTGATTTTGGATGGTGTGGCCAGTGCTTTCATTGAAACTGCTTACCTTACTCTTCAGAACTCATGATTGAACTTAGGGAAGTAAACAGTGTTTCCTGCTTCTGTGTGGGCAGTTTCTTTTAGCAGAAGTGAGATTGATGTTCAGTCACTTTTCACATACGGCTTACAGGTCCTTGTGGTAAAAGAAAGGGACAAGGTGAAACTACAATTACCTTGTTTGTCTTACTCTCTCGTATTTCTAAACTGCCAGGAGAGAGAATATGTATTATATATATTATACACATTTATCATAGCATTTTAATAGAAGTGAATAATAGTAAATTTGATTTTAAAATAATTTGCAGTGTGTGTTATTTATTGAACTGTGTATGTGATTTACAGCATTGTATTAATGTCTGTTGTACAGCAAAGTGATTCAGCTGTGAACAGGTATATGTGTGCGTGTGTGTGTATACATTCTTTTTATATTATTTTCCACAATGATTTATCACAGGATATCCAGTGTAGTTACCTGGGCCATCTAGCAGGACCCCATTGTTCATCCATTCCGTATATGCTAGCTTGTATTGCATAACCCCACTCTCTTTCTTTCCATTCCCCTACTTGTCTTGTTCCTGGCAACCACAAGTCTATCCGTTAATAGGGTTTAAGTTTTGTTTCTATTCTCTTTCATGTCTTTATTCAAAATAGATACCTCATACCTCTTTGTTCAGATTCTGTCACTTGAAATAGCCAATAGATAGATGATGCAAGTCCTGAGTTATTAATTTGACTTTATTTACTTTTAAAACTACTTGGATGAGTATTTTCTAGTTGTGCTGTGAGCTTAGTTGCTCAGCCGTGTCCAACTCTTTGCGACCCCATGTACTGTAGCCCGCCAGGTTCCTCTGTCCACGGGGATTCACCAGGCAAGAATACTGGAGTGGGTTGCCATGCCCTCCTCCAGGGGATCTTCCCAACCCAGGGATCAAACCCAGGTCTCCCACATTTCACGTGAAGATTAATCAAAAATAGAAATCTGTCGGCAGAACTTAATTTGAGGGTGGGGCAGTTATACCTGGTTAAACTAAAAACCCGTTTTCTGAGCACTCAGGCACCAGGTGGAGATGGGCACAAAAATAAGAGAAATTTATGCTGAAGGAACTCAAATCGAGGGAACCAGATGATTTCTGTTTCTTTCCTGCTCTAAAATGTGGAGAAGAAAAGCAGGCTGTAGGAGAAAAAAAGTATTGGATAACCAGACAACTAGTGTATGGAGTTAGTATTTTCATTTATAAAATAATTTAAAATCAGATATTGGAAAATGATTTTTTCTTAAACGGGTCTGTAAGAGTAAAAGAAAATGATTGGAGACTTGAATTTTCTTTTTCGTACTGCCAGTTCGTGTACCAAATACTTTTTTCTCTGCCTGGACTTAAAGTCCATGTATTGGTAAATTTGTTCTGATTGTTGTTCAAAGAGCAACAAAATTAAATGTTAGATCTTGTTTATTTGCAGCAGCCATTCCCAAGAATGTGGATAAACTAGTATTGTGTTTAGGTAAGACAAATTCAAGTTTTCATTAGCATGGTTAACATTCTGGAAACCAGGTACTGACCAAAGGAATCAGTAGAAGTTATTTTTTTACTGAGTTGTTTGGCTTAAAAAAACAGCTTCTATGATGTCCAGAGTCAACGTTTTGTTAGGTGTGTTATAATTAGAGAAAGATATTGTTGAGGATGGGGAAGTTGGGTGTGGACTAAAATTCTAGGAAAACAGGACTGTTTTCTTTTCTGTACTAAGAACAAGAACCTCACGTGGTCAAGATTTTAAGCAGTATCCTGTCTGCCTTAGTTTTAACCTAGCATAGAAGCATAGTTTATTCTTAAATCAGCATTATATCATCAAGGGTTCCCCATTATTTATCTCTACTATTTGCTATGAGCCTGAGGGCATGATAGGTTTTTGGCAATATTTAGGGGACCTCAGGTCCCAGCATGTGGTAACCCATCTTTATTTGTATCCTCTTCTGAGGGAGATAGAAAATGGCCAGAGCAGAAATCTTGGAGGAAATCTAGAACCTGTGCTTTAAAATTGTTCTTGATTTACACTAATAGTGCTTATGAGTACTTAGAGGGTCTGTTAGCGCTGGTGCATTCTTTACATTTGATAACTTCCTTGGCTTCTTTCTGGATGCTAGTTTATTCACAGCACTGGTTCTGGGCCAGATGCATGTCAGTGGTGGTGGTATCTGCAACATGAAGTGATTTGAGCAGCCATTATCACTTGGGGCCTATTTATAGAGCTTATATCAGTGGAGAAGAGGTTGGCTGGCAAGCAAGTAAAGCTACTCTCTTCCCCTGGTTGCAATCTCATAATTTACTTTTCAGTTCCGAGTAGGCCAGATCTATTCAGCTGCATTAATTTTTAGTGTTCCTTTTCTGCACTCTAGCCCTTTTGTACTCTAGTGTGTTTTAGTCACATTCACTCTTGAAGGAAAAAAAAACCAAATAACTTATCACACTGAAAAATAGTTAGCAGTACTTCTTGATAGCATCTGCTATTCAATGTTCAGATTTCTCCTATCTCATAAGTGTGTTTTTACAGTTATTCAGATTGAGTCTAGTAG
>NW_011494742.1:555169-557871 GCF_000754665.1 Bison bison bison | reverse complement strand
CCCGCCCCCGCCCACCCCCATTTCTTTTTCCTGGACAGTTATTTGTTGAAAAAACAGGAGCCTTCCCACAGTTTGAATTTCCAGTTAACATTGCTGTAGTGGTATACCAGTCTCCTGTGTTTCTTGTTAATTGATATTAGGTTTAAAGGTTGAGTAGATTTGGTTTCTGTAATATATTATCTCTTTTCTCATTTTTTCTTTGAGGGGGCAAAAATATTTTCTAGGTGATGCTGCATACTTGCAGCAGGAGGCACTTAATGTTTGGGTCTCTGCAGTGTTAGCAGCTGATAGTGCTCATTGCCCATTACTTACTCACAGTTCTTTACTCTGAATGCCTTACATCATTCCCAGTTCTGAGTCTTTATACTCGGTCTTGCTTATAGTTATAGCCTCTTCAACCTTTTTCTTTTGAGAGCTGAGGGAAAGGAAGAGATGAGTTGCTGTGTAGAAAGGGTTGTTTCCACTGTACTGTAATTCTGTGGATGTTTTATTTCAGTCTTGATCTTTTTAAATGAATGCATTTATGTATTCATTCTGGCTGTGCTGGTCTTTGTTGCTGTGTGAGCTTTTCTGTAGTTGCAGCGAGCGGGAGCTGCTCTCTGGTTGCAGTGCGCAGACTTCTCATGGCAGTGGCTTTTCTTGCTGCAGAGCATGGGCTCTAGGGCATGATGGCTTCAGTAGTTGCGACGTGTGGGCTCAGTAGTTAAGGTTACTGGGCTCTAGAGCACAGGCTAAGCAGTTGTGACACATGGGCTTAGTTGCTGTGCAGCATGTGGGACCCCCCGGGACCAGAGATCAAACTCGGGTTTCCTTCGTTGGCGGATGGATTCTTTACCACTGAGCTGTGAAGGAACGCCAATCTCGAGTTTTGATTTCTGCACTGTCCACATTATCTGTGCTACAACTTCTCAGTGGAAAAGCTTACCCCAAATCCTGACAAATAATTGAAAGAAGTCCTTCAAAAGCAAAATTTATTTTGAGATATTGGTACTTAAGAATACTGTTGTCATTAGAGTATGTTAGTATTTATGTATATAAAATAGAAAAGAGATTAATTCTTTTATTTTAAATGATTTGGGAACATCACTGTTGTAGTAGAATGTCTTCTAAGAACTAAATATCTGGAGAGAGGGAGTTTTATTTTGATTTTTAGTAAAATACTGTTTTTTACGTTGTTTGCATTATGTGGCTTAAGATGCTTAGTTTCATGGTGTCTGGTTTTGCATCCTTATAAATATACAGCCACTTTATATAGTGTTCGAAATGTAAGGGAGCAGCTTTACTAGGCTGTTGGCAGTTGTGTCTGTTTTGTCTATTTTATCTGGAAAGATAAAATGAAAATTACTCTATTAGAAATAATGCTGATGCTATGTAATTTTTTTTAAACTTCTCTTTTATTTTTAATTTATTTTTGGCTGCGCCATGCAGCATGTGGAATCTTACCACCCTGACCAAGAATCAGACCCATACCCCTTTTAGAGGAAGCATGGAGTCTTAACCACTGGACAGGAGACGCAGATTTGTTCCATGGTCTGGGAGGCTCCCACATGCAACTAAAACCAAAAGCCTATGGTCCATAAGTGCTGAGCCTGTGCTCTAAAGCCCAGGACCCACAACTACTGAGCCCATGTACCACAACTACTGAAGCCAAGGGCGCTAGAGCCCTTGCTCTGCAACAAGAGAAACCACTGCAGTGAGAAGCCCCAGCACCGCAGCTAGAGAGTAGTCCTTGCTTCTGCAACTAGAGAAAAGCACACACAGCAGCAAAGACTTGCCAACACAGACATAAATAAAGTAAAATAAAAACCCAAACCAGGCAAAGCTTCAAAACACTTCAGGGATTTTAATAAAAAATTTTCTAGGTATAGAATAGGCAAAGTTTGACAAAGACCCAAGAGTGGTTTTAAAGACACATGACTTGATTTGTCAAGATTTTTTTTTTTTAAACCTTGATTCCAGTTACATATTAGGGAAGTTCAGTTCAGTTCAGTTGCTCAGTCATTTCCGACTCTTTGCGACCCCATGAATCGCAGCATGCCAGGCCTGCCTGTCCATCACCAACTCCCGGAGTTCACTCAGATTCACGTCCATCGAGTCGGTGATGCCATCCAGCCATCTCATCCTCTCTCGTCCCCTTTTCCTCCTGCCCCCAATCCCTCCCAGCATCAGGGTCTTTTCTAATGAGTCAACTCTTCTCATGAGGTGGCCAAAGTACTGGAGTTTCAGCTTCAGTATCATTCCTTCCAAAGAAATCCCAGGGCTGATGTCCTTCAGAATGGATTGGTTGGGACTCCTTGCAGTCCAAGGGACTCTCAAGAGTCTTCTCCAACACCACAGTTCAAAAGCATCAATTCTTCAGCACTCAGCTTTCTTCACAGTCCAACTCTCACATCCATACAGGACCACAGGAAAAACCATAGCCTTGACTAGGTGGACCCTTGTTGGCAAAGTAATGTCTCTGCTTTTCAATATGCTATCTAGGCTGGTCATAACTTTCCTTCCAAGGAGTAAGCGACTTTTAATCTCATGGCTGCAATCACCATCTGCAGTGATTTTGGAGCCCAAAAAAATAAAGTCTGACAGTTTCCACTGTTTCCCCATCTATTTGCCATGAAGTGATGGGACTGGATGCCAAGATCTTCGTTTTCTGAATGTTGAGCTTTAAGCCAACTTTTTCACTCTCCACTTTCACTTTTATCAAG
>NW_011494742.1:551000-555069 GCF_000754665.1 Bison bison bison | reverse complement strand
TTGACATATTCCTTTTCCTATTTGGAACCAGTCTGTTGTTCCATGTCCAGTTCTAACTGTTGCTTCCTGACCTGCATACAGATTTCTCAAGAGGCAGGTCAGGTGGTCTGGTATTCCCATCTCTTTCAGAATTTTCCACAGTTTATTGTGATCCACATAGTCAAAGGCTTTGGCATAGTCAATAAAGCAGAAATAGATGTTTTTCTGGAGCTCTCTTGCTTTTTCTATGATCCAGCAGATGTTGGCAATTTGATCTCTGGTTCCTCTGCCTTTTCTAAAACCAGCTTGAACATCAGGAAGTTCAAGGTTCACATATTGCTGAAGCCTGGATTGGAGAATTTTGAGCATTACTTTACTAGCATGTGAGATGAGTTACTACTACTTAAAAAATGAGTTAGAAGGAGATGCAAGCTATAATCTGTTTCATAGCATTACTGTCTTGAAAGGAGGAAATTCTGTTATCTTAGAGTTCAGTTCAGTTTCAGTCCAGTCGCTCAGTCGTGTCCGACTCTTTGCGACCCCATGAATCGCAGCATGCCAGGCCTCCCTGTCCATCACCAACTCTCGGAGTTCGCTGAGACTCACGTCCATCGAGTCAGTGATGCCATCCAGCCATCTTATCTGTCGTCCCCTTCTGCTCCTGCCCCCAATCCCTCCCAGCATCAGAGTCTTTTCCAGTGAGTCAACTCTTCGCATGAGGTGGCCAAAGTACTGGAGTTTCAGCTTCAGCATCAGTCCCTCCAATGAACACCCAGAACTGATCTCCTTCAGAATGGACCGGTTCGATCTCCTTGCAGTCCAAGGGACTCTCAAGAGTCTTCTCCAGCACCACAGTTCAAAAGCATCAATTCTTTGGTGCTCAGCCTTCTTCACAGTCCAACTCTCACATCCATATGTCACCACTGAGAAAACCATAGCCTTGACTAGGTGGACCTTTGTTTGCAAAGTAATATCTCTGCTTTTCAATATACTATCTAGGTTGTTCATAACTTTCCTTTCAAGGAGCAAGTGTCTTTTAATTTCATGGCTGCAGTCACCATCTGCAGTGATTTTGGAGCCCCCGAAAATAAACTCTGACACTGTCTCCACTCTTTCCCCATATATTTGCCATGAAGTGATGGGACCAGATGCCATGATCTTCGTTTTCTGAATGTTGAGGTTTAAGCCAACTTTTTCACTCTTCTCTTTCACCTTCCCCTTTTATTTCCTCTTCACTTTCTGCCCTAAGAGTGGTGTTATCTGCATATCTGAGGTGATTGATATTTCTCCCGGCAATCTTGATTCCAGCTTGTGCTTCTTCCAGCCCAGCGTTTCTCATCTTAGAGTTACTGTATCTTAGAGTTAGCTACATTCTTATTGGTGGTCACATGACTTTTAAGTTTCATCTATGTAAGAAGTAAATATTTTTAACAAAAATATAGAAACAGACCAATTGCTTTGATTTTTAGTGCTGGGAAAGTGCATCATTTTTGAATCATAAATTCGGTAATAAAAGTGTGTAGTTGAATATATAAACTGTAAGACAGCTAACAGTATTTGGATTTTCAGGCTGAGCCTATAAAAAACTGTTTTTAGGGACTTCTGGTGCCCCAGGGAAGCACCACTTTCACTGCTGTGACCCTGCATTCAATTTCTGATCAGACAGTGCTGCCAGATAAAAAATAAAAATTTGTTTAGACTAGATTGCAATGAAACTAAACTGCATCTCCTTGGCTTAATAGATCCTTTTCTCTCCTTTATTGGCATAGTTTTTACTTTAATAGATTAACCATTTGGTACAGTGGGTGAAAAACTACCATTTTCTTCATATGAAGATAACAAAGAAATGGTGGTTGTGTGGTTTCTATAAAATCTATCAAAATGATGGATGTTTTGTTTTTAGGGAAGGCTATCAAAGGAGCAGTCTTGTTTACTTTCTTAAGTGCAAAATGTAGATATATCTTGTTATGCAAAAGATGGATTCTTATACATTCGAGGGAAAAACAAATAATGCAGTGGCTTGGTGTTTTTTGGTGGGCTGAGCCACACCATGAGTAGGGTCCTAGTTCCCTCAGCAGTGATGGAAACTGTGCCTCCTGCAGTGGAAGCAGAGTCCTAACCTCTGGACTGCCAAGGAATTCCTGGTGTTTGTTCTTTAAATATTACTAGCTTGTAGTAATTGAGTAATAGATGTAAGCAAAGATATGGCATGTATTTGCATATCTGGTGGCTACTTTTTGAAAAAAAAAATTCATTTCTAAAGCCTTGTATCATTATTACGTATATTTTAAAGACACGTGCTATGCTAACGATGCATTTGTAGTTAAAAGTCAGCGCTGAATTAACTGCACAGCAGCAGTTTGTCCTTAAGAATTTCAGAGTCTTTTCCAGTGAGTCACCTCTTCGCATGAGGTGCCCAGAGTACTGGAGTTTCAGCTTTAGCATCATTCCAAATGTGTGTGTGTGTGATGGGTGATCTTTTTGGCTGCCCAGAAGCAGGTCATCTACAGATGGTTTAGCAACAAAAACCAAATTTTGAATATCAGACTTCAAATATATTACAAAAATGTGTTTTAAAAGGAATCTGTATTAAAACTTTATCTTTTAAATATAACCTACTTTATCTTTTGTAAATATCCAGGTGTTCAGAATTTTTTTTTATTTTGGTTAAAGGAGACTACTTGTGTAGCATGATGTAGTCTTAGGTTGAGAAGCAGGTTGGAAATTCAGAAACTGTTCTAAATATATCTGTCTAGATATATCTAAATATAACTTGGCCATTGACCTACATATTCTTTTCTTAGAAATGAGGATTATACATTTCAGGTTAACTATGAACAGTAATTAATAAAAATAATTAAAATGTTCTGAAACCCTAAATAGAATTGTTTAGATGAGTTGTCAGTGTGGCTAGATCCCTTATTCTGTGTATCTTTAAATTACAGCTTTTATAAAAGCCTACAAATACACAATAAAACATTTATGAATTTCTTTTTTTACATATATTTGTTATTTTGTTAATGGAGTCCTGTGACTCAAAGTATTTTGATATTCACTGATATGGTTTTCTAAAACTGTCTGATTATTCAGGCATCAAGCATTTGCTAAAGGATATCAGTATCCTCTTACAATATGTAAGGTTTTTGAGTTTGGTGAGCAAGTCAGAAAGTATACTATTACAGTTATATCAACGGAAAGTCTACGATTGAAATTGCAGATGACTTGGGAAGGAATCTGTGTTCCTGAGATTAGAGCTGAAAGCAGTTCTTTGTTGAAGAAAGAATATCAATAGAATATTTATGAAGTAACTACCAGTTTGTTTTTAAAAATCATTAGTGACTGAAAGAAACTTTATTTTAGGGAGTTTTTCAAATGAAATTTCCTTTATCTTTTACAAATATTCCTTGAAACTTTCTGAAAGCCTCAGGAGGCCTTAGCTAATTCATGCTTGAGTATTTTATGTTGTGGCTAAAATCGACCAGCAGCACTCGTAGTGCCGCTTAGAGGCGTTGGTTTTCTGATGCTGAGAAGCACAGGCCAGAGTAATGCAGTTTGTGCTCATGTTACCTTTTCCATGAAGTCTGTGTAAGCAGAGCCACTGACTGCAGTGGTTTTCTGGATGCTGTGACCCTAGTTTCTGTGTAGATGCTTATGCAGAAGATGACTGTACGTGTGTGTGTGTCACCATACAGATTTTTTAAAAAAGCAAAAATGAGCCCTGATAGGTTCATTTAACTGTGATCAGTCCAGTGTACAACTGGCCTAGTTGAGTCTGGGAGCTCATTTGATATTATCTGAGCACTATTTTTCTATTTTTCTCTCTCACTCTTTACTGCTGTTTTTTGTGGGCTTCATTTCCAGCCAGGCATTCCTCTCATAAGGACACAGTTGGCCCTCCTAGCAGCTCTAAGCCCACAAATTTCCTCAGCATTAATTTAAAAAATTAATAGACTATTTTTAAAGCAGTTTTAGGTTTGTAGAAAAGTTTAGCAGAAAGTACAGAGAGTTCTTTATGCCCCCCTCCTCCAGTTTCTTGTTATTAACACTTTGCATTAGTTTGATGTTTATTGTTTATTACAATTGATGAGCT
>NW_011494742.1:550208-550900 GCF_000754665.1 Bison bison bison | reverse complement strand
GATGAGCTAACACTGATATGTTATTAAAGTTCAGATTTGTATTACAGCTCACTCTGTGTTGAAAAAGAGACACTCTGTTGAATAACACAATATAACAGTTCTCTGGGTTGTGACAAATGCCTGTCCATCATTACTGTGCTTAGTTGCTCACTCCTATCTGTTTGTGACCCCATGGACTATAGCCCTCCACACTCCACTGTCTGTGGGGATTCTCCAGGCAAGAACACTGGAGTGGGTTGCCATGTATTTAGGGGATCTTCCCAACCCAGGGATTGAACCTAGGTCTCCCCCTTTGCAGGCAGATTCTTTACCAGCTGTGCTACCAGGGATTCTGTCATTATAGAATCCAGCAATAGTTTCACTGCTCTGAAGATCTTTCCTTATTAATTCCTCCACCTTCTCCACTACCCTCTGGTAACTTCTGATTTTTTGACACACTTTATATTCTTGGGCTCCCAAATCACTGCAAATGGAGACTGCATCCATGAAATTAAAAGACGCTTACTCCTTGGAAGAAAACCTAGACTGACCTAGACAGCATATTAAAAAGCAGGACATTACTTTGCCAACAAAGGTCCATCTGGTCAAAGCTCTGGTTTTTCCAGTAGTCATGTATGGATGTCAGAGTTGGACTGTAAAGAAAGCTGAGCACCGAAGAATTGATGCTTTTGAACTGTGGTGTTGGAGAAGAC
>NW_011494742.1:548620-550108 GCF_000754665.1 Bison bison bison | reverse complement strand
TTATCTCTGTCTGGAGAAGGAAATGGCAGCCCACTCCAGTACTCTTGGCTGGAAAATCCCATGGACAGAGGAGCCTACCAGGCTTCTCTGTCCATGGGGTCGCAAAGAGTCGGACATGAATGAGCGACTCCACTTTCTTTCTTTCTTTTAATTTTTGTCAGTTTGATTACTATGTGTCTTGGTGTTCCTCCTTGGGTTTCTCCTGCCTGGGAAGGGATTTCTGCACTTCCTGGACTTGGTTGACTCTTTCCTTTCCCACGTTAGGGACGTTTTCAGCTCTTACCTCTTTAAATATTTTCTCAGGTCCTTTCTCTCTCTCCCCTCCTTTTATGCTGTGCTAAGTCTCTCAGTTCTGTCCAGCTCTTTGGGACCCTGTGGACTGTAGCTGGCTAGGCTCCTCTGTCCATGGGGATTCTCCAGGCAAGAATACTGGAGTGGGTTGCCATGCCCTCCTCCAGGGGATCTTCCCAACCCAGGGATTGAACCCAGGTCTCTCATATTGCAGGCAGATTCTTTACCATCTGAGCCACCAGGAAAGCCCAAGAATACTGAAGCCTATCCTTTCTCCAGGGGATCTTCCCGACCCAGGAACCAAACCAGGGTCTCCTGCACTGCAGGAGGATTGTTTACCAGCTGAGCTTCAGAGAAGCTGCCTTCTCCTTCTGGGACCCCTATAATGTGAATGTTAGTGTCTTTATGTTGTCTCAGAGGACTCATAGGCTGTGCTTATCTCTTTCTTCTTTTTTCCATATTCTGTTTTGTGGCAGTGATTTCCACCATTCTCTCCTCCTGGTCATTTATCCATTCTTCTGCATCACTTATTCTGCTGTTGATTCCTTCAAGTGTATTATTTATCTCTGTTCATTTGTTCTTTAGTTCTTCTAGGTGCTTGGTAAACATTTCTTGCATTTTTCTCAGTCTTAGACTTCATTCTTTTCTGAGATCCTGTATCATCTTCACCATCATTATTCTGAATTCTTTTTCTGGAAGGTTGCCTATCTCCATTTAATTGTTTTTCTGGGGTTTTTATCTTGTCCCTTCATCTAGGACATAACTTTCTGCTTTTTCATGCTGAGTAATTTTCTGTATTGTGATTTTTGTTCTAGTTGTAGGATTTTGGTTCTTCCTTCTTCTGTCTGCTCCTTGATGGTTGAGGCTAAAAGGCCCCAGATCAGTAGGTGCCCAGTATGCTACTGGAGATCAGTGGAGAAATAACCCCAGAAAGAATGAAGGGATGGAGCCAAAGCAAAAAGAATACCCAGCTGTGGGTGTGACTGGTGATAGAAGCAAGGTCCAATGCTGTAAAGAGCAATATTGCATAGGAACCTGAACGTTAGGTCCATGAATCAAGGCAAATTGGAAGTGGTCAAACAAGAGATGGCAAGAGTGAATGTCGGCATTCTAGGAATCAGCAAACTGAAATGGACTGGAATGGGTGAATTTAACTCAGATGACCATTATATCTACTACTGCAGACAGGATCCCTCA
>NW_011494742.1:548060-548520 GCF_000754665.1 Bison bison bison | reverse complement strand
ATTGGAAAAGACCCTGATGCTGGGAAAGATTGAAGGCAGGAGGAGAAGGGGACAACAGAGGATAAGATGTTTGAATGGCAACACCAACTCGATGGACATGAATTTGAGCAAGCTTCGGGAGTTGGTGATGGACAGGGAAGCCTGGCATATTGCAGTCCATGGGGTTGCAAAGAGTCGGACACGACTGAGCAACTGAACTGAACTTTCTCATCACTTTAAATACATCATTCCATTTCCTTTTGGCTTGTAGAGTTTCTGTTGAGAAATCAGCTGATAGCCTGATGGGAATTCCCTTGTATGTTATTTGTTGTTTTTGCCCTTGTTGCTTTTAATGTTTTATCTCTGTCTGGAGAAGGAAATGGCAGCCCACTCCAGTACTCCTGGCTAGAAAATCCCATGGACAGAGGAGCCTACCAGGCTCCTCTGTCCATGGGGTCGCAAAGAGTCGGACATGAATGAG
>NW_011494742.1:545729-547960 GCF_000754665.1 Bison bison bison | reverse complement strand
GCTGAAGTTGAACGGTTCTATGAAGACCTACAAGACCTTTTAGAACTAACACCCAAAAAAGATGTCCTTTTCATTATAGGTGACTGGAATGCAAAAGTAGGAAGTCAAGAAACACCTGGAGTAACAGGCAAATTTGGCCTTGGAATACGGAATGAAGCAGGGCAAAGACTAACAGAGTTTTGCCAAGAAAATGCACTGGTCATAACAAACACCCTCTTCCAACAACACAAGAGAAGACTCTATACATGGACATCACCAGATGGTCAACACCGAAATCAAATTGATTATATTCTTTGCAGCCAAAGATGGAGAAGCTCTATGCTACTGTTAAGTCACTTTAGTCGTGTCCGACTCTGTGTGACCCCATAGACGGCAGCCCACTAGGCTCCTCTGTCCCTGGGATTCTCCAGGCAAGAATATTGGAGTGGGTTGCCATTTCCTTCTCCCATGCATGAAAGTGAAAAGTGAAAATGAAGTCTCTCAGTCGTCCCCGACTCTTAGCGACACGAAGGACTGCAGCCTACCAGGCTCCTCCGTCCATGGGATTTTCCAGGCAAGAGTACTGGAGTGGGATGCCATTGCCTTCTCCGAGAAGCTCTATACAGTCAGCAAAAACAAGACCAGGAGCTGACTGTGGCTCAGATCATGAACTCCTTATTGCCAAATTCAGACTTAAATTGAAGAAAGTAGGGAAAACCACTAGACCATTCAGGTATGACCTAAATCAAATCCCTTATGATTATACAGTGGAAGTGAGAAATAGATTTAAGGGCCTAGATCTGATAGATAGAGTGCCTGATGAACTATGGAATGAGGTTTGTGACACTGTACAGGAGACAGGGATCAAGACCATCCCCATGGAAAAGAAATGCAAAAAAGCAAAATAGCTGTCTGGGGAGGCCTCACAAATAGCTGTGAAAAGAAGAGAAGCGAAAGCAAAGGAGGAAAGGAAAGATATAAACATCTTAATGCAGAGTTCCAAAGAATAGCAAGAAGAGATAAGAAAGCCTTCTTCAGCGATCAATGCAAAGAAATAGAGGTAAACAACAGAATGGGAAAGACTAGAGTTCTCTTCAAGAAAATCAGAGATACCAAAGGAACATTTCATGCAAAGATGAGCTCGATAAAGGACAGAAATGATATGGACCTAACAGAAGCAGAAGATATTAAGAAGAGATGGCAAGAATACACAGAAGAACTGTACAAAAAAGATCTTCACAACCCAGATAATCACAATGGTGTGATCACTCATCTAGAGCCAGATATCCTGGAATGTGAAGTCAAGTGGGCCTTAGAAAGCATCACTACGAACAAAGCTAGTGGAGGTGATGGAATTCCAGTTGAGCTATTCCAAATCCTGAAAGATGATGCTGTGAAAGTGCTGCACTCAATATGCCAGCAAATCTGGAAAACTCAGCAGTGGCCACAGGACTGGAAAAGGTCAAGTTTTCATTCCAATCCCAAAGAAAGGCAATGCCAAAGAATGTTAAAACTACTGTACAGTCGTACTCATCTCATACGCTAGTAAAGTAATGCTCAAAATTCTCCAAGCCAGGCTTCAGCAATATGTGAACCATGAACTTCCTGATGTTCAAGCTGGTTTTAGAAAAGGCAGAGGAACCAGAGATCAAATTGCCAACATCCGCTGGATCATGGAAAAAGCAAGAGAGCTCCAGAAAAACATCTATTTCTGCTTTATTGACTATGCCAAAGCCTTTGACTATGTGGATCACAATAAACTGTGGAAAATTCTGAAAGAGATGGGAATACCAGACCACCTGATCTGCCTCTTGAGAAATCTGTATGCATGTCAGGAAGCAACAGTTAGAACTGGACATGGAACAACAGACTGGTTCCAAATAGGAAAAGGAGTACGTCAAGGGTGTATATTATCACCCTGTTTATTTAACCTATATGCAGAGTACATCATGAGAAATGCTGGACTGGAAGAAACACAAGCTGGAATCAAGATTGCCGGGAGAAATATCAATAACCTCAGATATGCAGATGACACCACCCTTATGGCAGAAAGTGAAGGGGCCTCTTGATGAAAATAAAAGTGGAGAGTGAAAAAGTTGGCTTAAAGCTCAACATTCAGAAAACGAAGATCATGGCATCTGGTCCCATCACTTCATGGGAAATAGATGGGAAACAGTGTCAGGCTTTATTTTTCTGGGCTCCAAAATCACTGCAGATGGTGACTGCAGCCATGAAATAAAAGATGCTTACTC
>NW_011494742.1:533445-545444 GCF_000754665.1 Bison bison bison | reverse complement strand
TGGCTGGATGGCATCACCGACTCAATGGACGTGAGTCTGAGTGAACTCCGGAAGTTGGTGATGGACAGGGAGGCCTGGTGTGCTGCGATTCATGGGCTCGCAAAGAGTCGGACACGACTGAGCGACTGATCTGATCTGATCTGAAGCTTCTCTGTTGGGAGGGAATAGTGCTGGGAAAACTGGGTCTTGCTCTGGTTGATAGGGCCTTGCTCAGTAAAGCTTTAATCCAATTATCTGTCAGTGGGTGGGGTTTCGCTTTTCGGCCTGAGGCAACCCAGCCCTGTGGGCTTTGTGCTGGGTTAATGGCAGTCTTCAAGAGGGTTTATGCCCAGGGGGACCTTCCCAAACTGCTGCTGCCAATGCCCCCATCCCGGTGGTGAGCCCCTCCTGACCCACACCTCCACAGGAGACCCTCCAGCACTAGCGGGTAGTTTTGGTTCAGTCTTCTGGGGGTCATTGCTCGTTTCCTCTGGGTCTTGGCAAAACAAAAAAGGTTTTGTTTGTGTCCTCCAAGACTGGAATCTCCGTTTCCCCTAGTCCTGTGGAAGTCTTGTAATCAAATTCCGCTGGTCTTCAGGGTTCAGATTCCCTGGGGATTCCCAGTCCCTTTGTCACATCCCCAAGCTGGGAAGCCTCAAGTGGGATTCAGAACCTTTACAACAGTGGGAGAACTTCTTTGGTATGTATTTTTTTTCCAGTTTGTGGGTCACCCACCTGGCGGGAGTGGGATTTGAGTTTATCGTGATTGTGCCCCTCCTACTGTCTGACTGCACCTCGTCTTTGTTTTTGGACATGGGATATCTTTTATTTGGTAAATTCCAGTGTCTTGGTGGTTGTTCAACAACTAGTTGTGATTTTGGTGCTCTTGCAGTAGAAAGTGAGCACTCGTCCTTCTACTTTGCCATCTTGAACCTCACAATTTTTTAAAAAGACTGTAGAATCTCTTTTGGGTTCACTCTGTTTTCTTCCTAGGTGAGCTGATATATTCAGCTATCACCTCTGCTTATATTGATGATGTCCTCTTGTATTTCTGTTTTTTTTCCTTTGAGACTTGTGTTCCTATGAACATTATCTAACTCAAACCATAGTTGATTTTTTTGTCTCTTTACTTTTCTTATAGGCTGCATCTTAGTTTGGATGGTTACCCTGTACCCAATTGTATATGCCATTAACCAACCCAAGGAGTGTAGTGTTCTGTGTATGTCTTATGGGTTGAGTTTGTTAATAATGTTAAAAAATCTATATTATTGTTGATTTCCTGTCTAGTTTTATCCATTTAGAATGAGAATTGACATCTGCAACTATTTGTGTTATCTCCTTTCTATTGGGTTGGTGCCAACGTAATTATAGTTTCAGACTGTGAATTTTAGGTCATTATAACTGGCTCAAACACATATTTGTTAATCAAGGTAGGAACCATTACAGTCAACACATTTTTGCCAATGAGAAATGTTTGTTTATTCCTGTAGCGTAAAAACTGTGTTTCAGGATTCAATGAACTCTTGGAAAGCATTTTCTGCTCTCTGCTGGCTTTGGAAGCATTTTCCCTGCAAAAAAGTTGTCGAGATGCTTGAAGAAGTGGTAGGTGGTTGGTGAGAGGTCAAGTGAATGTGGCGGATGAGGCAAAACTTCATAGCCTAATTCGTTCAACTTTTAACTCATTGGTTGTGCGACCTGTGGTCAGGTGTTGTCATGGAGAAAAATCAGGCTCTTTCTGTTGACCAATGCTGGCTACAGGTGGTGTGGTTTTTGGTGCATCTCATTGATTTACTGAGCATACTTCTCAGATGTAATGGTTTCCCTGGGATTGAGAAAGCTGTAGTGGATCAGACCAGCAGCAGATCATCAAACAGTGACCATGAACTTTTTTTGGTGCAAGTTTGGCTTTGGGAAATGTTTTGAAGCTTCTTCTCGGTCCAGCCACTGAGGTGGTTTGATGCCGATTGTTGTATAAAATCCACTTCGGCAGCTTCTTGTGTAGTTGTAAGAGGATTAGCTTCCATGATTGCTCTCAGTTGGTCATTGTCAACTTCTGATGGCTGGCCACTGTGCTCCTCATCTTTAAGACTCTTGTCTCCTTTGCAAAACTTCTTGAACCCCACTGCATTGTATGTTCTTTAGCAGTTCCTAGGCTAAATACATTGTTGATAATGAGAGTTGTCTCCATTGCTTTACGACCCATTTGAACTCGAATAAGAAAATCGCTCAAATTTGCTTTTTGTCTGTCATTTACAGTCTAAAATAATTACAAAATAAACAAGTAATAGGTCATTAGCAAAAAAACATAAGGCGAGAAATGTGTATTACAATTATGGATAACACAACCACATGTATTTAAGAAAGTGTTTCAGTATCAAATGACAAATTTCAATAATGCAAAAACCACAGTTACTTTTGCAACAGCGTCATATTCTGTTAGTTTTTGCTGTATGTAGTTTGAACCTTTGTTAAGTGCACATATTTATAAGTAATGTATACATTTGCAGTTTTTATGTTTTCCTGATACTTCTTTTGTATCATTGTGAAGTGTTCCTCTTTGTCTCTAGCAATATTTCTTAAAGTCAATTTTGTCTGATATTGATATGTTTTAGCTTTCCTATGTTTGCTCCTTGCTAGTGGATCTTTTTCCACTCTTTTTTTTTTTAATTAGTCTATTTTTGAATCTAAGATATGTCTCTTGAAAACTACATACAGTTAGATCTTTTTTATCCAGTCTGACAAACTCAGCCTGTTGATTGAAGTGTTCAGGGCATTTATATTTAATGTAACTATTAATATGGTTAGATTTACTGTTTCCATTTTGTTATTCATTTTCTAATGGCTTGTTTTTTGTGTGTTGTTGATCTTCTGTATTTACTTTTACTGCTTTTTTTGGAGGTAGGGGTTGTTTTTCAACTATAGTTTTGGAGTTATTTTCCCAGTGGCTACTCTGGGAATTGCATCTTTATCTCCATTTACCATATTCTACTTCAGATTAATACTTCCATCCAGTAAAATACAGAAACAGTGCTCCAGTAGGGGAGAGCTCCGTCTTTCCCCTCCTTTTTATGCTATTGTTTTTATACGTATAACATCTGTGTGTGCTATAAACCTAGCAATACAGTGTTACAGTCAGTCGTTTGTACAATCTTGTATTTTTAAAAAGATTTTCTTATTGCACACATGTTGGCATTCTTAATGTTGTCCCATAAATTTCTAAGGCTCTTTTCATTGTTCTTTAATTTTTTAATTCTAAAGATTGTATACTTTCTATTGAGCTCTCATTATGTTCCCTGATTCTTTTTCTTCCGTCTTGAATCGGCTGTTGTGAATTTTTCCTTTCAAATGGGCAAAATGTCCATTTAGTTCTTCTTTTATTGATTTGTATCTTTTTATTGAGATTCTTTACTTGTGGAATCATTGTTACCATATGTCCCTGTAATTTAAAAAATCGTTTGTGGCTTTGCTTGGCTTGCTTCACTGTGAACAGGCTTTCTCGAGTTGCAGCTCTCTCTTTGGGGGCTGCTCTTGGTTGCAGTGCATGGGCTCATTGCAGCGACTTCTCTTGTTGTGGAGCATGGCTCTGGGCGCATGGGCTTCAGTACTTGTGGCACATGGGCTTAGTTGCCCTGAAATATGTGGGATTTTCCCAGACCAGGGTTTGAACCCATATCTCCTGCATTGGCAGGCAAATCCTTAACCCTGAACCACCAGGGAAGCCCACTTTCCTGTAATTTTTAAAGCATATTTTTCTTCAGTTCTTTGAACATATTTCAAATAACTCTTTTGAAGTCTTTGTCTGCTAAGCCCGACATCTGAGGAAACTCATTTTTCTAGTGACTTTTTTTTTTTTTTTTGCCACACTTTGCGGCGTGCAGGATCTCAGTTCCCCAGCCAGGGATCCAGCCTGAGCCCCTGGCAGTAAAAGTGCCAAATCCTGACCACTGGACCACCAGGGAATTCCCTCTAGTGACTTTTTATCTCCTGTGAATGGAGCACATTTCCTGCTTCTTTGGAAGTCTCTGAATTTTTTGTTGAAAACTGGACATTTTAGATAATACTTTAGCAATTTTGGATTCTGATTATTTTTCCCTTTGAAAACATGGCTGTTTCTTCCTTTAGCTAACTGGGTAAATTTGTGAAATGTTTCTCTCCTGCAGTGTGTTGTTGCTTACGTCTCTGCTTTTTCTTTTCTTCCTGTTTAAAATTTTAAGCCTGGTTGCTCGTATCCTTTCTAGTGTAGCTTATTGGCCAGTCAGTGCTTGGACAGAGTTGTGCTCAAACACCTCATTCCAGGAAGGATTTTTGTTCTTTGTTGATGGACTTGTATGTGGATAGGGGAACACATTTTAAAGTTCAGGCCATTTTCAAGTCTGCCTGGGCTTTTACTTTCTGTTGGACCCTTTGGCATCTCCTCTGCATTATCACGCAGCCTCAGCCAAGAATATGCTGAACCTCATTTGTGACTATATCCCTAGGTTAGTAGAACCTATGACTGCCCTGATTTCTTGCTGCTGAGATTGCAGTTGCACCTACAGTGCCCCGGCATAGGTGTGGCCATCCACTCCAAACTGAATGAGGCCCCTTTGTTAGTGCAAGCTGGCAGGTCCTCAGGGCATGCCCCCTATCTATAAGGCAGAACCTACTGAGCTAGAGGTGGAGGGGGGAAGCAGGAGCAGCCTCAGGCAAGACAGATTTTCACTGTTCTTAATCAGAATTTTGCAGGTTTTCAAGCATCAGCACTTTTATGTATGCTTTTGACTGATTTCCAGAGCACTGAAATTGGCTGCTTCTGTCAATTTTGTCTTGCTTTATAGTTTCATTTTGGGGAGAAGAGTTGCTGACCACCCCCACCCCCACTTGCCCATGGGCTTCCCTTATAGCTCGGTTGGTCTCCATGAGGAGACCCCAGTTCAGTTCCTGGGTCAGGAAGATCCCCTGGAGAAGGGAAAGGCTACCCACTCCAGTATTCTGGCCTGGAGAATTCCATGTATAGTCCATGGGGTCGCAAAGAGTCTAAGGTAACTCAGCAACTTTCATTTTTGCTTGCCCACAGCCAGAGGTCTTGCCCTGATGATACTTAGGAACCCTGTGTACTCATAATCCATCACATCTCTCTCACCCAGAAGTAACAACTGACTTGACATTTTGGTAACCATTTCCTTGCTTCTTAAAACACAACTAGGTGCTTCCCTGGTAGCTCAGTGGTAAAGAATCAGTCTGCCAATGCAGGAGATGCAGGTTCTATCCCTGGTTTGGGAAGATCCCCTGGAGAAGGAAATGGCTATCCACTCCACTGTTCCTGCCTGGAAAATCCCATGATCAGAGGTGCCTGGCGGGCTACAGTCCATAGGGTTGTAAAAGAGTCAGACATGACCGAGTGACTAAATAGCAACAACTGCACATCTGTCTAGCCATGTGGGACGTGTCTTTTCAGTTTGTCCAGTTTTGCACTTTATAAACATGGGATTATAGTGTAGGGTTTGTTTGTTTTCTTTTTTTTGTTTGTTTCAGTTCAATCAGTCATGTCCAACTCTTTGCGAACCCATGGACTGTAGCATACCAGGCTTCACTGTCTCCTGAAGTTTGCTCAGACTCGTCCATTGAGTCAGAGATGAGTCATCCACTTATCTCATACTCTGTTGCCCCTTCTCCTCCTGGCCTCAATCTTTTCCAGTATCAGGGTCTTTTCCAACAAGTTGGCTCTTCACATCAGGTGGTCAAAGCATTGGAGTTTCAGCTTCAGCATCCGTGCTTCCAAGGAATATTTAGGACTGATTTCCTTTAGGATCGATTGGTTTGATCTTGCAGTCCAAGCGACTCTGAAGAGTCTTCTGCACCATGGTATGAGAGGATCAATTCTTCAGTGCTCAGCCATCTTTATGGTCCAGCTCTCACATCCATACATCACTACTGGAAAAACCATAGCTTTGACTAGATGTACCTTTGTTGGCAGAGTGATATCTCTGCTTTTTAATATTGTGTCTAGATTCGTCATAGCTTTTCTTCTAAGGAGCAGTTGTCTTTTTTGTGGCTGTAGTCACCTTTTGCAGTGATTTTGGAACCCAAGAAAATAAAATCTGCTACTGTTTCCAGTTTTTCCCCATCTATTTGTCATGAAGTGATGGGACCAGATGCCATGATCTTAGTGTTTTGAATGTTGAATTTTAAGCCAGCTTTTTCATTCTCCTCTTTGACCTTCATCAAGAGCTTCTTTAGTTCCTCTTCACTTTCTGCCATTAAAATGGTATCATCTAGTGTCTGAGGTTATTGATATTTCTCCCAGCAGTCCTGATTCCAGCTTGTGTTTCATTCAGCCCAGCATTTCACATGATGTACTCTGCATAGACGTTAAATAAGGAGGGTGACAGTATACAGCCTTGATGCACTCATTTCCCAATTTTGAACCAGTCTGTTCTATGTCCAGTTCTAACTGTTTCTTCTTGACCTGTGTACAGGTTTCTCAGGAGGCAGATAAGGTGATCTGATACTCCCATCTCTTTAAAGAATTTTACACAGTTTGTTGTGATCCACATAGTCAAAGACTTTAGTGCAGTCAGTGAAGCAGAAGTAGATGTTTTTCTGGAATTCCCTTGCTTTTTTTATGATTCAGCTGATGTTGGTAATTTGATCTCTGGTTCCTCTGCCTTTTTAAAATCCAGTTTGACCATATGGAAGTTCTTCGTTCATGTACTGCTGAAGCCTAGCTTAAAGGCTTTGAGCATTACCTTGCTAACATGTGAAATGAGTGCAATTGTGCAGTAGTTTGAACATTCTTTGACATTGCCCTTTTTTGGGATTGGAATGAAAACTAACCTTTTCCAGTCCTGTGGCCACTGCTGAGTTTTCCAAATTCGGTGGTGTATTGAGTGCAGCACTTTCACAGCATCATCTTTTAGTATTTGAAATAGCTCAACTGGAATTCCATTACCTCCACTAGCTTTATTTGTAATAATGCTTCCTAAGGCCCAGTTGACTTGACACTCCATGATATCTGGCTCTAGGTGAGTGACCACAGCTTCGTGGTTATCCGAGTCGTTAAGACCTTTTTTGTACAGTTCTTCTTGCCGCCTCTTCTTAATCTCTTCTGCTTCTGTTAGGTCCTTACTGTTTCTGTCCTTTTTGGTACCCATCTTTGCCTCAAATGTTCCTTGGTATCTCTAATTTTCTTGAAGAGATCTCTTCTTTCCCATTCTATTAATTTTCCATTGTTCACTTAAGACTGCTTTCTTATCTCTCCTTGCTCTTCTTTAGACTGCATTCAGATGGGTATATCTTTCCCTTTCTCCTTTGCCTTTCACTTCTTTTCTCCTTCTCCTTGTAAGCCCTCCTCGTACGGCCATTTTGCCTTTTTTGCATTTCTTCTTGGGGATGGTTTTGGTCACCCCCTCCTGTACAATGTCATGAACCTCTCTGTCCATAGTTCTTCAGGTACTCCATCAGATATAATCCTTTGAATCTATTTGTCACTTCCACTGTATAATCAATCATAAATGATTTGATTTAGGTCATACCTGAATGGCCTGGTGGTTTTTCCTACTTTATTCAATTTAAATCTGAATTTTGTGATAAAGAGTTCATGATCTGAGCCACAGTCAGCTCCAGGTCTTGTTTTTGCTGACTGTATAAAGCTTTTCCATCTTTGGCTGCAAAGAATATAATCATCTGATCTCAATATTGACCATCTGGTGGTGTCCGTTTGTAGAGTCGTCTCTTGTGTTGTTGGAAGAGTGCGTTTGCTATGACCAGTGCGTTCTCTTGGCAAAATCCTGTTAGCCTTTGCCTTGCTTCATTTTGTACTCCAAGGCCAAACTTACCTGTTACTCTAGGTATCTCTTGACTTTCTACTTTTGCATTCCCGTCCCCTGTGATGAAAAGGACATCTCTTTGGTGTTAGTTCTAGAAGGTCTTGTAGGTCTTCATGGAACTGTTAACTTCATCTTCTCCGGCATCAGTGGTTGGGACATAGAGTTGGATTACTGTGATGTTGAATGCTTTGCCTTGGAAACGAACCAAGATCATTCTGTCATTTTTGATATTGCAGCCAAGTACTGCATTTTGGACTGTTTTGTTGACTGAGAGCTACTCCATTTCTTCTAAGGGTTTCTTGCCTACAGTAATAGATATAATGGTCTTCTAAATTAAATTTGCCCATTCCTGTCCATTTCACTGATTCCTAAAATGTCAGTGTTCACTCTTGCCATCTCCTATTTGACCGGTTCCATTTTACCTTGATTCATGGACCTAACTTGTGGCTTGTGGCTCAGCTAGTACAGAATCTGCCAGCAGTGTGGGAGACCTGGGTTTGATCCCTGGGTTGGAAAGATCCCCTGGAGAAGAGAAAGGCTACCCACTCCAGTATTCTGGCCTGGAGAATTTCATGAACTATATAGTCCATGGGGTCGCAATGAGTTGGACACGACTGAGCGAATTTCAGTTAACCTAACCTAACTAATGGACCTAACATTCCAGGTTCCTATGCAGTATTATTCTTTACAGCATCGGACTTTACTTACAAGTGGCCGTAGTTTCTGCTTTGGCTCAGCCTCTTCATTCTTTCTGGAGCTATTTCTCTGCTCTTCTCCAGTAGCATATTGGATACCTTGTGACCTGGGGGGTTCATCTTTCAGTGTTGTGTCTTTTTGCCTTTTCATACTGTTCATGATAGAAACTGTGGCTTCTCTTGTGGAACTCTGGCTCTAGGCGTGAGGGCCCTAGGGCCCTCTACCTTCTGATACTAATAGAAATCTGGCTTTCCCCAGAGGGGAAGGCACTGCTTCACCTTGTAAGGGGTGGCTGTGTTTTTTCTCCTTTAGCCCTTATCCTCTGGTCTGGAGAAGGAGGGTAGATGATCTACTTGTTCCTCATTGCCACTTTTTAAATGATTTTTCTCTTTCATTTATCCCTATACTGCTGTGTTCTTTTAGCCACTGACTCCTTTATATTGAAATGATTTTTGTTCCTTGATTAGTGTCATTTTGTCCATTATTACTTTTGTCTTAATTCTTGGCCACTTCAGGATACACATGGATGAGTCTTCTGACACTACCCACTCAGTTCCCATAATGGTTTTGTTTTCTACCCTACTTCAGCCACTTATATCCATAGTTATCCATAGTCATACTATAACCTATGTTTCTTGAACTGTCTGTTGTATTTTTATTCCCATTCCATCATTGGTGGATTTTGGGGGTAAAATATTCAAAATCAGATACTAGAAAATTAAAATGCTGTTTGTTTGTCATGACAATATCAAATTGCTATAAGCCTCTGATCAGTTTCGTAATGTCTACAGTTCCCTCGTTGCAGCCAGTCATTCAGGGATAGCACTTTGAGTAGCACTGTTGCGGGATAGTGAGGTGCGAGAGGATGGTTACTTCCCAGGTCTCATGTGAGTCCATGGGTTGGCTGCCCAGTGGGGGTTCTTGGCTTTGATGCAGGAAAGAATTCAAGAGTGAGCCATAGTAAAGAGAAGATTTATGAGTGTTGGCCATCTCAGAAGGCAAGAGAGGCAGGCACCAGGGTATGGGGTTGTAAGATTTTATAGGGGTGGGTAATTTCATAGGCTAATGAGTGGGAAGAGTATTGTAGCATTTTGGGAAAGGGGTGGGCATTTCCAGGAATTGGGCACCTTTTGTGGTAAGCCTTGGAACTGTCATGGCGCCTGTGGGTGTGTCATCTGTCATGCTGATGTGTTACGGTGAGTGTATACTGAGGGTTCTGCTTTCCTGGTGACTCAGTGGTAAAGAGTCCACCTGCTGATGCAGGAGTTGTGGGTTCGATCCCTGGGTCATGAAGATCCCTTGGAGAAGGAAATGGCAACCCACTCCAGTATTTTTGCCTGGGAAATCCCCATGGACAGAGGAGCCCGGGCAGCCTGCAGTCCATGTGTGTGTGCGCAGTCGTGTCCTACTCTTTGCCACCCCGTGAACTGTAGCCTACCAGACTCCTCTGTCCGTGGAATTTTCCAGGCAGAAATACTGGAGTGGGTTACCCTTTCCTACTCCGGGAGATCTTCTTGACTCAGGGATCAAACCCACCTCTCTTGAGTCCCCTGCTTTGGCAAACAGATTCTTCACAGCCGCGCCACTACATCTTGGACCTAGTTAGTTCTGATCAGTTTATGTCATGTCCTTGGGCTGTGCCATTGTCTTAAAGTTGCTCAGTCGTGTTTGACTCTTTGTGACCCCATGGACTATATGGTCCATGGAATTCTCCAGGCCAGAATACTGGAGTGGGTAGCCTTTCCCTTCTCCAGGGGATTTTGCCAACCCCGGGATCGAACCTAGGTCTCCCACATTGCAGGCAGATTCTTTACCAGCTGAGCCACTATCGCAGCACTGTTTTAGGTCTTGTTGCATGCATGCATGCTATGTCACTTCAGTCATGTCTGACTCTGTGCGACCCTATGGACAGCAGCCCATCAGGCTCCTCTGTGTGCGGGATTCTCTAGGCAAGAATGCTGGAGTGGGTTGCCACTTCCTTCTCCAGTCTCACGACCCTTCTGTAATCTCAGTTTCCTTCAGTATTTTTGGACTAACACCTTTCGTCTTTCCAGTTCAGTGTATACCCTTACTCCACTGGCATGTCCATTCTGTAGGTTCACTGCATTTTCACTACCCTATACCTTCTTAATGTTAGAACGTTAAAATCATAGCATTTTACACAGTCTTGCTTTTTCTTGAGTTTTACTTGCTTGGTGAAAGTACAGTTCTGGTTAAATCCAACTTCTCCCTCTGCGTTTAGACTTACACAGTTGGACTTGAAAGGAGAAGACACATCATGTGTACCTTGGAGCTTTCATGGTGCTTTAAATTCATGGTTTCAGCCCGTGAAGTGGGTCCTTATTGTCTGGAGATCATATGCTGTACTCCCCTAGTTTCTGGACTTTCTCACTGCTGTTTCACCCCAGTCCTGTGATCAGCCTCCCCACCACCTTGTTTCATCCTTACTAACCACCTTGCTTTCAACTTCCTAGAGAAATTTGCAGTCAGAAGAAAAGTTCCACAAATTCCCATTATGTTTGTCTTTGAGCCATGCAAGACTAGAATGACACCTTTTGTTTTGATCATAATTTTTGCCTTGTGTTCTCTTTTGCTTGTTAATCATAGGGACAATCAGCTGGTGGGGGTGGTTATTTAATTTGCTGTTAATATATGGGGGATGGACATTAAACAGTGACACAGTTAGTTAACTACAGTTAAGCAAAGTGTCCTGAAGAATGATCAGTATATAATTTGTGTACGTACCAGGGATCTTATTAGTCTGTGAGGTGCCCCTGGCTATCCCCAAGGAAGCAGTATTTATTCTGATAAGGTGTAAAGAGTACCCAGCAAGAGGTAAGGCACAGAATGAGTGGGAAAGGCCAGCAATCTAAAAAAAAACTGTTTTTGTGACATTCTCTCTAGGCTGAAGAGACCTAGGGTGTGAGTGGCCCAAGATGAAACTGGAGATATGAATAGAGGGTTTTTTTGTCTTTTTGACAGAGGTTTTGAGTAGGGAAGAACAATCACATTTTAGCTTGTTTGTGTTAATGGTTTCTAGAAAATGAGTATTGTGAATTCTCTTTCGCGCTATATAAATCATTGTACTTAGCAGTTTTATTTTGTCAGATTTTCTGTAGCATGTGTTAAACCCTTTTCCATTTTTCACAAACCCCCAAACCTGCTTTCTTTTTCACCTTGTATTATGCTTTGCTGAGGTCTGTTATAATACAAACTCCCTCCAGATTTTCCTAGTAGCCTCATTTACTTGTTTTTTTAAAAAGATCCGTTTATTTTTGGCTGTGATGGGTCTTCGTTGCTGTGCGAGGGCTTTCTCTTGTTGCTGTAAGCAGCGGGGCTCCTCTAGCGTGCGGGCTTCTTTTGGCGGTGGCTCCTCCTGCTGTGGAGCATGGGCCCTAGATTGTGTGGGCTTTAGTAGTCTCACCTCTCGGGCTCCAGAGCACTGACCGCATAGTTGTGGCACATGGGGCTAGTTGCTCTGAGGAATGTGGGATCCTCCTGGACCAGGGATCAAAT
>NW_011494742.1:492120-533345 GCF_000754665.1 Bison bison bison | reverse complement strand
TGCGGACTCCTAACCACTAGACCACCAGGGAAGCCCCTTATTCACTCTGATGCTTATCACTTCACTGTCTCCTCAGAGCGGACCTTTCCATGCTTTAACTTTTCCACCTGTCCTCATCTTCTTTTGTTTTACTTTCTTAATTAGTATAAGACTAATAAAATGCTACATTTTCATTGTCCAAAATTGACAGCTAGGTTTTGAAATTGCATACAGTTCTTTTAAAGGGGGAGAGAAAAGCATCAGCAAAGCTCAGGTTGCCTTTAACTTCTCTCTCCTCTTGGTTATCTCTCCCTCCTTCCCACCCCATCTTGCCACCCCAACCTTACAGTATATTTTAAAAATATTTATAGAAAGTATGTGAAATATAAAAAAAGTAAAAACTTTCCCGTATAAGCATGTCAAATTTGCCTTGTATAGATACTGTTCTGCCTGCTGTATGAAAAATAGGTTGGTGGGTAGGAGCAAGACTGAATACAGAGTCAAGAGTTGATTGTCAATCATCCCATTGAAAAATAAATGGTAGCGATTGTGTTTAGAGTGGTTAACAGTGGAGACAGAGAGTAGTGGACAAACTAGTAATCTGAGGATGCAGGGTTGATAGAAATTAGTGAGTGATGGGATGCAGTGAATAAAGGAGAAGGCACTGTCGAGGATAACCCTCAGGTTTTTGACATAAGCAGCTGAGATAGTAGTAGTGCTGTTGACTGAGCTGGGGAAGGCTAGAGAAGGAGCAGAGTAGGGTAGTAAAGAGATGGGTTACGGTGAACTGATTCTCTTTGTGAATCTAAATGTCAAGTGGATGCTTGAGAAGACTGGAATAGAGTTCAGAGAAAGTCTAAGATGGAAAAACAAGATTATGAGTGGAAACTGAGTGGAGGGTAGCTCACTTTGGTGGGCGGGAAGAAGACCAGCCCCGGGGCTAATGACTGTGGGATGCGTTAGAGGAGGTTAACCTTACAAAGCAGGCCAGGAAAGAGCAGCCAGAAGTAAGATAGGGAAACCTGAAGCCAAAGAAGCACAGTTTCAGGAGAAGAGAGTGGTGAGGCGTAGAATGATGCTTAGACATTAGGTTAGATCTGTGTCGGATTCAGAGATATGGGGGTCATTCATGATCTTGGGAAGAACTGTTACTGGTTTGATAGAAGCAGATGTCAGGTGAGATTTGGTTGGAGAGGGAATGTGAGAGGTAAGAAAATAGAGGAAAAAGTTTGGACAGCTCTGTTAATAGTTGGATGTGAAAGAAGAGAAGAGTCCCTGGAGGAGGAGTTGGGAGATGTGAGGTTGAAGTGATAGGCAGAAGTAGATTACTTATTTTTTTAATGAATGAGTGAGTGAATGAATGAACAGATGGTCTAGTTGAGTGTGAGAGGTTGATAAGTGCCAAGGAATAATCATAATGTAAGGTTCTAGAGAGATGAGAGGGGATAGGGGATAGGAGAAGGCAATGGCAACCCACTCCAGTACTCTTGCCTGGAAAACCCCATGGACGGAGGGGCCTGGTAGACTGCAGTCCATGGGGAGTCGGACACGACTGAGCAACTTCACTTTCACTTTTCACTTTCATGCATTGGAGAAGGAAATGGCAACCCACTCCAGTGTTCTTGCCTGGAGAATCCCAGGGACGGAGAGCCTGGTGGGCTCCCGTCTGTGGGGTCGCACAGAGTCGGATACGACTGAAGTGACTTAGCAGCAGCAGCAGCAGGTTGTAATAACATTTACAGTGTATACATATATACATATACACAGAAGGGGATTGATTATCTTTAGGTGGGAGGGAAGAATAGCATGGGGGGTGGGAATGCTGTTCTAATAGGGTAAATGCTAATTGTTGTGGATTTCATACTTGAATGTACATTCACTGAAAAACCCTCTGAACATTAAACTAGAGGGTTGAGAGTCTTTTATCTCAAAGATGCAACTCCCATTTGATAATTTTATCATTTCTACTGCCAGCTACATTTGACTGCCTCTACCAGGAAAATCCCACTTTTTCCCCCCTGATTGAAAACCATGTATGCAGTAAATAATCTGTTTGGGAGGATTAATATGTGCATATGACATCTTTTCCCCTGGTGTTTTGGATACTTCATCTTTATTCCATTGCAGAGAATTTTGTTAGAGTTTTTATTTCTACTTTGTTTTACTTTTTTCCTTGTTTTATGAATTACAACCAAATTCCACTATGGAGAGAACTTCTAATAGAATTAACTGACTAAATTTGACCTAAATAGTAATTGGTGTCCTGAGCAGAAAAAACACCAGTCCTTTTTTCCTTCAGAAGACTTTCAGTAGACTTTTATGTTAGAATGGAGTTTTGAGTAGGGTTGTATGGGATATAAAATTCAAGAGGTACAAAACTCTTGGACAGCAAAAAGTCTTTGACTCCTGTGCCTCAGTCACTCTCTTTCCTTGCCAGCGCAGCTGGTGTTACTCTCTTTACAGTCCTTCCAGAGATTTCTTTGTGTGTACAGACAAACTCATACAATTTTGTTCATTTTACACTAATGGTATAATGTATCTTTTTTCATTTAATGTTATGTATTAGAAAGTGCTCCATATTAGTGTATAGAGAATTTTTTTATCCTTTATGGCCACATCATATGGGCATACCATGATATCCTATTTATGGTTGATGCCAGTGTTTGTGATTAATATGGACATATTTAAGTGGTTTCGCCTGCAATACTGGTTGCTTTTTTAGGAAACAGAAGCCACTGTAAATCTCAATACTTAAAATTTAAGGAACTTGAAAGGTTGATGTGTCATATTGAAAGACATTGATAATTGTTATGTTTTCTTACAAGGAGAAACAGTCTATATTTATTTGTGCTATCCACATAATTTATTTGCTTGAAGAAGCAAGAGTTTTAAAGATCATTTTAACAGATTTATTTTTCATTTTAGTGTCTTTTCTGATATTTAAGAAGAATTTTATTCTAGAGTATATAACTTTATAATCTGCAGAAGAGTCAACTCTCATGTTTATTCAGTTAGAAAACCTTGTTTTATTCCTCTTACCAGAGGATATTGCATATCTATAAATATTTTATTTCTTGGTGTTTTTTTTTTCTCTTTTCTGTCAGCATGCTTCATTCAGGACACTGGCAGTTTGTTAATTTAACTTTTACTCCCTCTGTTGGCTTTCAGTGGTGTTACATTCCTTTTGGAGTGGTGTTTGCAAAGACGTTTATGCTATTTTTCTTTCAGCTCAAAAATTAATTATGATACAGATATATTTATACTTTTTTGTTTTGGTTGTGGCATGTGGGATCTTGGTTTCCCAACTAGGGATCGAACCTGGGCCCCCTGGAGTGGAAATGTGTGGAGTCTTAACCACTGAACTGCCAGGGAAGTCCCATGGGATTTTTAATTTATAAATGTTCCCAGTGGTCGTGAATGTTCTGATTTTCGTGAATGTGTAAGGCTTGTTTTCTTTATTTCCTTGGCTGTGCTGGGTCTTTGCTGCTCGGGCTGTCTAGTTGTGGCGAGCTGAGGCTACTCTAGTTGGAGCGCGTAGGCTTCTCCTCGTGGTGGCTTCTCTTGTTGCAGAGCACGGGCTCGAGGGCCTGTGGGTTCCAGAAGTTGTGGCTCGAGGGCTCAGTAGTTGCAGCTCCTGGGCTCTAAAGCCCAGGCTCAGTAGTTGTGGTGCTTTGGGCTTAGTTACTCTGTAGCACGTGGAATCTTCCTGGATCGGGAGTTGAACCTGTGTCTCCTGTTTTGGTAGGTGGATTCTTTACCAGGGAAGCCGCAGAATGCCCGTGTTGTCAGCAGCTAAGAACAGGACCTGAGCGGGGAGAAAAGTAACAGATAGTAGAACATTTATGTTTATATGTTTATAGTAAGCAAAAAGTAGACTTTGTCATATTAGATCAATGAAAGGGTTTTTCAGTTATCCTCCTGCTGCTGTCTGCCACATAGTGAACTATCAAGGGAACTCGATGGAATGACGTAATGGAGATGTCTTATTGAACCTTTACTAACACCATGTAGCTTAATGTTTGTGTCTCTCTGTGACTTGTGGGACATTATGATAATTGCCTTCTTTAACATCAGTTGTTCAGGGTGACATACTACTTGCCTTATACATTGTTAGCATTCTCTTAAAAACTACCGGTTAATGAACTTCGTGCTGTATTGGTCACAACTCTCGTGGTTAAAGATTATGTCCTGTTTCTCTTACGAGTAAGTGGAGTTGTAGCACACACAGTGGGGGAAAGATATTAGGTTCTGAAGCTAGCATAGGAGGTGGATAATGCGTGTGTAGGGTGTTTTCTTTTAAACCCTTTAAGTCATTCTTAAAATAGAGAGTATTAGGTTTTCTGGGTTCACAAAGTAGTTTATCTGTATTTAGTGGCTATTGTTTATGAAACAAAACATAGACTAGACTTACGGGAACTAGGAAGAACAGATGAAACAACAGATTGAGGTTTTTCGGCTTAATGCCTGTCTACAGCAGCTCCTATTGAGCAAAATGGCAGACAGCTTTGATCACATAATTATTTTTGTTCACTTGTCAGATGCACGTAATTGATGGGTTTTTTCCCTTTAACGAAGATGTGCATTTGATGTCACTCCCCTGTAGCTCTCTCCCTTGCTTCTTTTCTTTGAAGGTTGGAACATAAAAGTAATCATTCCAGTTAACTTGTTCTAGATCAATTTTTTGAAGCATTTATATTAGTTAAAAATGTGTGCTACCTATATCAAAGTTTTGAGGATCCTTTTCTTGAACACTTTAAATAAAGTTTTAAAGTTGAGAATACTTGTTTGGTTGCTTGCTGGCCTTGCAAGTTGAGTAATAGAAGATTAATATTGTGCCATTTTTAGTAGCCATGTATGCCAGTATTTGGTTGCATTAAGTCCTTTGAATTTGACTTGTTCGAGCAATTAATAGATACATATATTTTAAAGGCCCATATGATGGCTACTTTTACTATCCACTTAGAAAGGTAGGAATGTTATGTTGATTCAGTGATCTGCCATTTCTGTTTATTGATTTTTGTGTGTTTTTGTACAGGTTGGTTTCCTGTTACATCTTTGACATAGTTTCCTAGACTGCTCCATGAATTAACTCGAAAATCTGAAATGAAGATGGAGGAGGCAGTGGGAAAAGTTGAAGAACTCATTGAGTCTGAAGTGCCACCAAAAACATCTGAACAAGAGACAGCTAAGGAGGAAGATGGATCTGTGGAACTGGAATCTCAAGTTCCAAAAGATGGTGTGGTGGATTCTACAGTTCTTTCTTCAATGCCCTGCTTGTTGATGGAACTGAGAAGGGACTCTTCTGAGTCCCAGTTAGCATCCACAGAGAGTGACAAGCCGACAACTGGCCGAGTTTACGAGAGTGATTCCTCTAACCACTGTATGCTTTCCCCTTCCTCTAGCGGCCACCTGGCCGATTCAGATACATTGTCTTCTGCAGAGGAGAATGAACCCTCCCAGGCAGAAACAGCGGTAGAGGGAGACCCTTCCGGAGTGTCTGGTGCCACAGTTGGGCGTAAGTCTCGCCGGTCACGATCTGAAAGTGAAACATCCACCATGGCTGCCAAGAAAAACCGGCAATCCAGTGATAAACAGAATGGCCGAGTTGCCAAGGTTAAAGGTCATCGGAGCCAAAAGCACAAGGAGAGAATCAGGCTACTGAGGCAGAAACGGGAGGCTGCTGCACGGAAGAAGTATAACCTGTTGCAGGACAGTAGTACCAGTGATAGTGACCTGACTTGTGACTCAAGCACGAGCTCATCAGATGATGATGAAGAGGTTTCAGGGAGCAGCAAGACAATCACTGCAGAGATACCAGGTAGAGGATGTTTTTTAAACTGACTGTAGAGCACCTCATGGCATTTCTCAGCTCTTGGGCTCAGTTAGATGAGTGACACTTGAAAAAAATCCAGGAGACCTGCAGCTCTATGTAAATTTGAAGACTGCAGTGTGTTAACAAGACACGCCAATTTAAAAATCTGTTCTGAGGTTTCTAGTGCACTTTAGCACATCAGCCCGAAAAAAAAAAAAATTTTAATGATAGGGACAAGATTATTTTTAAAGAATGGAATTTCTCACAAGTCTCTTTCTGTGTAACCCACTACCTGAACTCCCATCATTGCCTTTCTAGCACTGCTTAGATCTAATACTCACTGTTCAGTGTTATTACCAAGTACATATTCCTCAGGAATAGGCACCTTGCTTTATTATATAGCCACTGCACTCAAGCTGATGGTGTCTGAAATAACATGTTCTATCTTTTGTTAAAGGTTTCTAATAACTGTTCCTGCTAAAACAGTAGTTTTATGTATTCCCCTTCTCCCTCATTCAGTGCATGATTAGCTTGTTGTCACTTGCATTTGAAAAGAATGTTTTTTGCAAAATTTCCCCCTCAACACCCCCAAGTTTAAAAAGTTCAGTAGAAATCCACTGTTCCAGCTCTCGTTGATATGAGTCTGTAATTTATTACATGTTTGACATAATCTGCTTTCTCTATATTACTTCGTCTGATACTGTGTACTATGAAGGCAGTCTTGAGATTTTCTACTGGAAGAAAAATGAGATCTGAACTGTCCTTAATTGGGTGAATTCTCATTGTTGAAGAGACTTTCGATTAGGAACATTCTGTAAAGTAGTCAGCATGTAATAGATCATGGCAGTGTTATTTGTTGCTATGGTAAAGAGGGGGAAGTTTTGGTTTTCAAAGTTTTATGGGTGACTTCTTTTCTCCTAGTTTTTTGAAAGGTTTCTGATTCTATACATCAGCATATTGCTGATATACAAAGAATATTTCAAGAAAAATCATATTGGTTAATTAAATCTATAACTAACCAAACTTACAGAAACTCAGTAACAAGAACGATTTTATAGGTATTCAACTTACAATAAAAGTATCATTCATATAGTATATTAAATGTGTTCCTAACAATTGTTGGACATGCTTACTGTTTTAATATCTATTGAATTAATTACTGGGAGAGAGGGTTTAATTGAAGCCCAGCAGTTGACTGCATGAGAGAAGCAGACATTAGGGTTGTTTTAAGGCAGGTATATTTAAATTTTATATTTAGTGTTTTAAGGAAAGCCTATTAACAACCATATAGTTGTTTATGCATTCTTAGGTCCTGTACTAATCTACTACTCATGATCATAATGGATCTCTTGATACAGTGCTTAATTCCACTCACTAAACAGATTTTTATGTAACTGCCCAATGCTTCTTTGTCTTTTTATGGAAACGGAGAAGGTGGGTGAGCAAAAATTCTCTTTGAAGATAGACCCCATTGTAGAGATAGCATGAGAAATGCCTTCAAGGACGTTCTCCCTGTTGGGCTTATATAGATTAGGTGTGCTTTGTTCATGTTTTCCAAACCCCTCTGCTAATTGACTACCTTGACCAGTATCTAAAACTTCTAAAATGCCAGTCATCTATTTCTTGTCTGTTCTGAATTGTATACCAACCAAAACACCAAAGTAAATTATCTGTATCTATAATTTAGTTTGTTTTGAAAATATGTAGAGTTTTCAGACTATGTAGAGTAATCATGGAGAACCAAATGGTAGGTAAGGTGCAGGGCCACTCTATGACTATCTGGGCTGCACACCACAGTTTCTGAAGATGCTGTATGCATGAGCAGCTATGAATGGTCTTTCCTAGAATTATGCAAAGTGACAAAGATAGAACAGCTTAAGTTTAAATATTAGGAAGTTCAACTATCCACATTGTTATCCCTGAGAAATTTTGACATTGGCCTTTTCTGTTGTCATAATTATGTGTACCTCATTTTCTTGAGTCACATTATAACTTTGGGGCAGGAGGGATACACTCTGCCCTAATTGCAAGGCAGTTGCTGAAAAGTCACATAGATTGTAAAGGTAGGATAAATTGTGAGCTGACTTGAAACATGAGTGCAGCACTGTGGACATTCAGGTGAACTTAAACTGGACATGTCTAACAATGAATCTCTTGGGATCTGGAATTTGAATGCTCGATTTATACAGAATGGAAACGAAGAGGGAGAATAAAAACTGATATTCTTGCTTTACACTTTCATTAAGATGCAAATAATTTTAGTAGTTCAGAAGTGCTTTATAAACTTTGTTTGGCAGCAGTTTAAACACTGAAGGAATTATGCTAAATGTTAACTTACGCCAAACAATTTAACAATTAATGCATTTTCTTTTAAAGAGTGAAAATAATGTTGCAGACTTACATAGTACCTGGTGATGCATAATAATTGAGTTTGATATTTGGATCACAGATGTTTACAAAGTGGTTTTGTTGTCTTAGTTAGCATTTAGCTGATAGGCAGCTTTGTATCCACACTAGGTCATTCTCTCCTTGAAGTTTTCAAAACTATTGATATATTTCTCTTTTAAGAATCTGGAAGTATCATATCAAGATAACTCTAGCAGTTCTTTCATTTGGGGGATTTAGAGATGAGCAAAAATAGAGTGTTTCATAGTGGATATTAATGTGAAAATAGTGTATGGTGGTTTTGAGTTTTCAAGGTTTTTATTGAGTATCTCATTTATAGATGATCTTTTTATATTATTAATCATTCTTTGTAGTTTTATTATTGGAGCGTTACTTATTCACGGGTTGTGAGAGACATCAGTTTTTCTGTAAAATCACTTTGAAACTAGATATATAAAGTCTGCTCTCGCAGGAAATTTTTGTTTTTTGTTTTGTTTTGGCTGTGCCACATGGCTTGTGGGATTTTAGTTCCTTGATCAGAGATTGAATGCAAATCTTTGGCATTGAAAGGATGGAGTCCTAACCACTGGATGGCCGTGGAACTCCCCCAGGACATTTTTATTTTAGTGAATGTGAGTAACAGACATCAGACTTCAATTCATAAATTCTCTGAATAGAGCAGCTTATGTGCATCATTGAGGGTGGGCAGCAGAGAAAAGTTTTTCCAGTGACATGTTTTTCGTAAATATTTAGTATACAATAAACCTCACAGTAGCTTTATCTTGTGTGTGTGTGCTCAGTTGGTCACTTGTGTCTGACTCTTTGCGACCCCATGGACTATAGCCCACCAGACTCTTCTGTCCATGGTGTTTTCCAGGCAAGAATACTGGAGTGGGTTGCCATTTCCTACTCCAGGGGATCTTCCCAACCCGGGGATCAAACCCATGTCTTCTGTGTCTCCTACGTTGTCAGGCAGATTCTTTACCACTGTGCCACCTGGAAAGCCTGTAGCTTCATCTTATCTCGGCTATAATGACCTACTTCTGTGTAGTTTAGTAGTGCACCATGTAAGTGACTACTCGGACTGAGGCTCAAAAATAGTATCCATCTTGGTAGGTAAGGGTCAGTTGGTTTGCATTTAGAAAATCTAATTGGTCTATTTTGGAGAATGTCAGGCTGTAGAGGACACCTAAGATCATCTGAGTCCTTAATCCTTTGTGGTCAGGCTGGAGCAGCTCGGTCAGGCTGGAGCAGCTCAGCCCTCCTGAAGCTAGGATCTCAGCATTCACAACTCAACACAATTATTTATACAGTGAAATCCCTCATGATTAGTTATAGTTTTACCTTACAGTTTTTCCTATGTAGAGACTTATTGTGCCTGATCATTTAACTCTTGGAAATGAAAAAAATTTTTCTTTAAGTAGTAAATCCTTCGTAGAAAAATTTGAAAATAGAAAAATGTGAAGTCTAAGATTAAAATCCTGTTTATGTTAACATTTAAGAGTATCGCCTTCCATAATAGATAAGAGAATTGGTCATACTATGTGTACTTTTCTTTCCCTCTAATATTGCATTTTGAACATTTAACCAAAACACAATGGTCTCCCTAAAACCATGTGTGGATTTTGAATAATTTATCTAACTATAAAATAACTTCCCGAATGTTGGCCTTTGGGCTGTTTTTAGCTTTTGCTATTATGAAGAAGGGTATGAACACTTTTAAGTCTCTCAACACATACTGCCAAACTACTCTTTAAGACTTTATTGAGTTTATTTTATCCAGGAGCTTAAGTGTTGGTTGCATTATTTTCTCTCTTTTGAGTGTTTATGAAAATGTTGCTGGTTTGATGAAAGAATTGTATCTTGGCATTAATTTGTATTTCTTTGATCACTAATGAAGTTGAAAAATCATACTGGCCATTTGTATTCTTTTGGTAAACAATCTATTCATGTTCTTTGCACATTTTCCTCTTGCTACACTTTTGTTTAAAATTGATTTGTAAGGGTTTGTAACCTACTGTGGGATGAATTACTTGAAAAATTTTATTATTAATTTAAGCTGTAGGGACTTGCAGTGGAAGATGAGACCCCAAACCCAGGTTGGGAATCCTGTAACCTGTTTCCTGTTTGAATATGAGGTGACTGAAAGCCCCATGGCCATAATTTAAAATCTGATTGTATTTTGGCAGCTGTTTAGGAGACTCATTAAATACATTGATAACAAAATACCAAGACTGTGTAATCAGGTGAAAACTGCCTGAAAGCAGTGATTAGTAAATGCAAACAAAGAACGTAGTATCTTGTGCAGTTTTCAGTCTGGCTGTGTGTTAGAATCACTTGAGTGGGGAGCACTTAAAACTTACAATGCCCAGGCTCCATTCCAGACTTGTTAAATCAGAATCTCTGGATCTGACACAGGCATCAGCATTTTCTCCCCAGCTTTTTGGAAACATGATTGACATATGACATTGTATAAATTTAAGGTATATAAGGTATTGATTTAATAAATGTCAGTTCAGTTCAGTCTCTCAGTCTTGTCCGACTCTTTGTGACCCCATGGACTGCAGCACGCCAGGCTTCCTTGTCCATCATCAACTCCCCAAGCTTGCTCAGACTTAGGTCCATTGAGTCAGTGATGCCATCCAACCATCTCATTCTCTGTTGTCCCCTTCTCCTAAATGTATATATTGTGAAATTTATTAGCCTAGGGTTAGCTAACACACCTCTTATTTGCATACTTACGATTTATGTATTAGGAAGTTGTCTTCTTTCAAATATATGATGTAGTATTGTTAACTATAGTCACTATGGTGTATTAAATCCCTAGAACTTAGTCTTATACAACTGGGAGTCTGTCCCCTTTGATCACCTTAACTCATTCTTGCTGCACTCTGTACTCTCCACCAAACTACTCTTGTGCTTTTATAGTTTGGTTTTCTTAAGATTGCACATGCAAGTGTGATCATGCAATATTTGTCTTTCTCTGACTTATTTCACTTAGCATAAAGGTACCAGCATTTTTAAACTCCCTGGTGATGACATTGGGCAGCCAGACTGAGAACTACTCAGTCAGTTAAGCAGTGATATGTGAAGTCTCCCATAGCTAAAAATCATTGTAGTCTGCTTCAGTTAAGTTCTGAACAGTAGAGTCTTGTTTTTTAAAATGTTCTTAATTATAAAAACCACAGCAAAGTCTTTATAAATTAGCAAACATGAGCAATTATAAATTTTTATCCATTTAAGTGATTTTATTAAAAGCATGCATTGTTTAAATGTGATCTCCTCAATACTACAGTGTCCAGATAATGTTACCTTAAATTTAGAAGCTTTGAAATGTTACTGGTGGATATTCTTTGACAATCTCTAATGTTAAAGCACCGAGGTATTGTTTTCAGCCTGTTCTTCCTAATTTATTTCCTTAGGTGAGTGCCCTTAAAAACTTCGTGTATGCAAAAGCATAAACTTTGCTTTTGATATGTCTTTCTCAAAGTAGGATAGATTTTAGTGTTAAAAGGACATATGTGTGTTTAAGATGAGAATATGGTCCCTGGTTGGTTTTCTTTTTTTAGATGTATTTTTCAGAGCAATTGTAGGTTCACAGCAGAATAAAACGGAAGGTAAGGAGATTTCCCATTTATTCCCCTTCTCACCTGCGTGCAGCCTCCTCCACTAGCAGCACCTGCACAAAACGGGACGTTTGTGCCTAGACTGACACGTCATCACTCAGGGCCCGTGGTTTATATGTTAGGGTTCATACTCGGTATTGTACATCCTGTTTGTTTTGACATGTGTAATTGCGTCGTCTTTTTAGACTTTAAAATGTCTTTGCTTTTAGTGCGTTTTGCTGGTAGTCATCTTTATAAGGCTGCATCTTATCTCGCTGTCCTTAGCACAAGTGTTCTCATACCATTTTGTTGAATTCAGCTTTTAAATACTGAAAAATAAGCAGCACCAGAATCTGAAACATCAAAGTAGTTGTATAAATTCCTGTCCTGTACACTACAGTTTACCCAGCACTTATAATGGATATAAACTGTTTAAAGAAAGTTTAATATACTTCAAACTCCTTTTAGTTTCTCCATAAGCTGAATGTGTTATACTTTGAGGAAAGGTATGTCCTTCTTGAAGACGTTTACTTATAAATAAGGTGTTTTTTTTTTTTAATGTGGAGAGAGGGCATGGAATGGAGTAATCAGGGGTGGAGGAATAAAATGAAGTTAGAGGGAAAAGTTGGTAACAATAAACTTGATGAAGTTTTTATTTGCTAGGTAGAATTGGGCTCAAAGTTTGTCCTGTAGCCTTTTAGGCATTGAGTAGAGGTGAGGTGGCATGATATAAGCAGTTCTCTTAATATAGGAGAAACACTGCATTTCTTGATACTGAGACCTGGAAAACTTTTCTTTTGCCTATTCATAAAAAGCCACTATGAGATAAAGTAAACTATATTTTCAGAAATATTCTGGGATAAATATAATAGAGCATTTCATGGGGGCAGTTCTTTATAAAGACTTCTTGATATAGGTAGATGGTATAAGGCCAAGCTTGATTGATTCCATCATTCATTCATTCAGCAAAGTTTGGACACCTGCTATGCGGCATTGGGAATGCAACAGTGAATGAAACATGTCTGCCCTCGTGGAGCATCATCTTTTTTGAGGAGACAGATAATAAATGAATTCATCATATGCTCTCAAGTAGGAATATACATTATGAATAATAATAAAGCAAGATATAAGAGTTCAGATAAAAATGAACTAGAGATGGGGTAGAATAGCTATATTAGGTAGCATAGGCAAGAGTGGTCTGAGGAGGTAACATTTTTAATAGTTACCCGAAGAAAAGAGTTCAGTATAATTAGTTTTACTAGAAACCCAAAGTATTTGGGACCCAAACCAAAACTAATCTGGCCTAGTTCAAGGATAAAACACTGTATATAGAAGAGCATATCCTAAAACTGGAATCCTCTGAAACCACTGTTCTACTTGATATTAATAGGTGTACACTGTTCACACATTTGAAAAGTGCTGGATCATGTGGAAACAGATTTGTCTACTGCAGGACAACTCAGAGCCATTAATGTGCTCTCCAAAAGAGCAGAATATGATTTGTATATCCAAAACTTAACCACAAAACTTTTTTTTTTTGAGATATATGTTTTAGTACCTTGCATAAACCAGGGTTTATAAAAAATATTACACAGCAGTATACATGGATTTTGTATATCCTTTATGTGGTTTTTCCATAAGGAAAACAATTTTTTTTAACTTAAGAGTAGTTGATGAAAATCAATTAACAGAATTATTTATACTGACTTATTATGGTCAGCTGTTAAAACACCTTTTAGAATTTTAAAGTCATGGTGTGAAAATATTCAGGGATACAGTGATATTCAGTCAGGGTTGTACACTGGAATCACCCAGGGGGCTTAAAACAAACCTATGCCTGGGAGCTGCCTACGTTTTGGTGTTTGTTATACCATTCCAGGTCTTTATGTTTAGCAAGTTTGAAAGCTACTGATACTTTCAAACTTGAGTAGTTAGTTGTATAGTACAAAATATAAAATCCTAGGCAGATTCAGTGAAGCTATGAAAAAAGGGTAGTGTCATGTTATTTTTCTCAGAATTACTTGTGTTTGGTTAATTAAGTGCTCCTTGTCATTGCTGAATCTATTTGCCTGTTCTTGGTAATGCTTAAGTCATTTTCCTGAATAAGCATGTCTTCATAAAAATACAATTTTCTGATTTAATGACGTTTTATCAAATGGCCTCACTGCCTTTAAAACTGACTTCAGTCATACTGGCGGATCTGAAGGAGCGCCCAGCGAAGTTTTAGGATTACTTGGCAGGGGTGCTGTGTGTGTTAGAAACGTTATAGGCAGTGTCCTAGAAGAGGTCATGAGCTGTTATTCCAAGATGCAGAGGCAGACAGAGAAGTTCCGAATGTGGATGGAAAAACTAACTCACCTTGACTGGTGAAGAGGACAAGCAGCTACTGGAGCCCAGGGAACTTAAAATGCAGCTAGTTGGCCAAGGCATTTCCCCATCACCCATCAGGTGCTTACTCGCATTGCCTGATTCCCAAGACCTGCTGCAACAGCCCTTTGTGGCTTGTTGGAATGTTGACAGCACATTCGAATTCTCAGACGTTACACTTTTCTGATTAACTTTGTTGAAAATGGGAATATTATAGAACAACCTTTGAATCTATCACAAAATTAATTGTGTTAACTATCTGCTTTTTGAATTGTGTAAGAAAGAATATGCTTTTGCCCATTTTAAGTTTCTTTTGGTAATGTTTTAAAAAATAGTAAACAAGTTGCTTTTTAAAAAATTAGTTATTCAAAACAAAATTTCATGAATTCTAGTTAGAGTTTTGTTACATGTGCTTGGAACATAGAACCGTATTTATATGATGATAGGAGTGATCCTCCTGAGAAGGCAATGGCACCCCACTCCAGTACTCTTGCCTGGAAAATCCCATGGATGGACGAGCCTGGAAGGCTGCAGTCCATGGGGTTGCTGAGGGTTGGACACGACTGAGCGACTTCACTTTCACTTTTCACTTTCATGCATTGGAGAAGGAAATGGCAACCACAGGGACATCCTGGTGGGCTGCCGTCTATGGGGTCACACAAAGTCGGACACGACTGAAGTGATTCAGCAGCAGCAGGAGTGATCCTCATCTTTATGCTTTTTTCATGCCAAAAGCATAAATATCAGTAAGATATAAAATAGGGAATCTTAGTGAATCCAGATAGGTAAGTGGTTAATTCCCTTAGAGTCTCTTAGCATTAATCTCTACAACAGTGTTGACTTGCTTGTGATTCCTGTAAGAGGAATGATGTAATTAATCTCATTCTGGAGGTCATGAGTGAATATTGCATGAGCATTTTTATGTCATTCTTTCATAGGTCATTTAATGAACTGATTTTGTTGCTAGTCTTTAATGACTTGTATGAAGTAGCCTTTGTGTGCAGGAAGAATGAATTACTTTTTGAACAAATTAATGCTCTGTACCTGCTATGTGAGATACTGTAAGGAATTCAGATTAGACAGGAGTTTGAGTTTATGTGTGAGAAAAGCAGTATTTTTCCAATGTTACATAGATGAGTTTTTATTTTAAGCTTTAACTCTCTAAGCAGTTACCTGGCAGAATCTGGTGAAATTGGTACTCTGATATAAAGGGTAACCCTCTAGAGGATAGAGATGAAATGGTCACTCTATTAAGGGTATGTATTGAATGGGTTTTTTAATTAATAGTGACTAAATGTATTGGCTAATGTACTACCAATTTAATTTTGTTTTCAGTCCCTGGACTGAAAATAAATGGTATGTTAAAGAGTCCATGGCGTGTGTCAAAGGGGAGAAAATAGCACAGCATCGTTAGCTTTGCAACATGATAGATTTTCAGTGTGTGGCCCAGGACTGAGAAATAGTGTGAGAAAAAGCTAATTTAGGAAGAAAATTTTCAGTAGGTGTATATAACTTTGCTAACATTACCTTGTGCTTTTTTAAAAAAATTGTACTTCTACTGGATTTACTTACAATAAAAATATGGTAGTTTTTCCCCTTCAAATTTATAAGTTAACTTCTCAATATGAGTAAGGTTATTTTAATATTTAATATAGTTGCAACTGAAAAAGATCTGATTGTCTGTTTTGCAAGAGGAAGGATAGGTGATATATTTGGAGTTTCATATATAGTTGGACATTAGAACGACAGGAGTTTGAACTGCACAGGTCCTATATGCAGATTTTTTGCACTAAATATGAACTGTGGTTCTGCACAATCTGTGCTTGATAGTATTCATGGATGTGGGACCACAGACTGTTAAAAGTTTTGTGTGGATTTTCTTCAACTGTGCAGTGGGTGGGAGCCCAACTTTAGGGTCAGCTGTATAAACAATAAAGACCTTTGTTTTATTTTAGTAATTTACCAGTAACTACTCAGAAAAATTGTCTTCACTTTTTCTATTTAGTTCTATATTCAGATATCTATACCTTGTAAATTAACTGTAATAGATTGAATCAATTTATTTTGCTTTTTTGAAGTGAAAAATGACTTAAAATTTTTTTTTCTTTTTAGAGCTTAATACATGAGAATTGGGAATTAACTTTGGGAGAGTTATAACTGATGGGTTTTTCTCTGACATGATAGCACAACACTTGTAAACTACTTCAGCTAATATTTTTTTAACTTTCCTGTTTTATACCAATAAGAAGAGCATATTGGTTTTGGGTGAGAAGTTTTTTGCTAATCTATAATATTTATTTTAAATTAAGATGTTTTCAGGGAAGTTTGTTCTGTATTCGGCTTTTCCCTGGGATCACAGATTTTACTAGACATGGATTTTTAGATATAAGAAAATGTCAATTTCAGCATGTTAACATGACTGCTTTTCTATGCATGCATAACTGCTTCAAGAACTTAACAGATTTCTTCTTTGATTCATGATTTAATGTTTCATATATTAAGCATGTAGTGAAATGCTTTTTATTTTTAAAATAGAAAACATGAATGAATCCTTTAAGAATAACATAAAAAGTAACGTAGACATTATTCTTAGTATTGACTGGACATGTTCTGTTTCTTGTTGTTATTAGATAATGGACTAGGAAATCTACAGATTTTATTTGCCTAAAAGAGAAAAATGTCAGTTGAGTGGAATTATCAAGGTAAAGTTTTAATAATTGATATTCAAGGTAAAAATATTGTAAATATTTGAGAAGGTATCGAGCATAATAAATTTGAGGAAGCTTTTTCTACATAAATTTGTATAAAGATATGGAAAGAGAGGTTTTGGTAGAAAGAAGAGGAACACCGGAATGTACTGATTTAATTCATAGAATATATGCTAAAATATTAAAATTTATTCCAAAACAAAATTTTATATTTCGTGGTTTGAAAAGTTTAACCTTAAGAATAATTTTGTACCAGAAGCATACATACAGTTTTTTCCCCTGATTTTCAGTTTGTCGTGGTGTCTTGAAAATGTGTTGCTGTCTTAAGGAGTATTGTTTTGAAACAGTAGTTGTTTTTTTTTTTTTTTAATGAATCGTGCTTTAAAGTAATTATGCTTTTTCCAGATTGCACGATTTAAAAATTCTTCTTTCAGAAAAATTTGTTTTTGTATTGTGGACAAAGAAGTATTAAGTATTTGAAGTAGTTATAATAGTTTTTTAAAAACGACTGCTGTTTTGGATTATTGAATTCTCCTTCACTGAGGCAGTCTGTATTCCTAAGATCATAGTCTAAATACATACTAAGAAGTGGAAATTATTTTTGGATTATGTGGTGGCATTTTTATATCGGTATTATTTTAGAAGTGCCTAGTGGTCATCCCTTGTGCTGTGCTGTGCTGTGCTTAGTCGCTCAGTCGTGTCTGACTCCTTGCAACCCCATGGACCCACAAGGCTTCTCTGTCCATGGGGATTCCCCAAGCAAGAATACTGCAGTGGGTTGCCATGCCCTCCTCCAGGGGATCTTCTCAACCTAGGGATCGAACCCAGGTCTCCCGAATTGCAGGCACATTCTTTGCTGTCTGGGCCACCAAGGAAGCCCATGAATACTGGAATGGGTAGTAGCCTATCCTTTCTCCAGGGGGAAATTCCCGACCCAGGAATCGAACTGGAGTCTCCTGGATTGCAGGTGGATTCCTTACCAGCTGAGCTACCAGGGAACCCTGGTCTTCCCTTAACTTACCTTAAATTGGCTTAATTTTCCTAGAATTTTAAGTACAGGGAATATATCCTGTTTGGGCTTTTTTGTGGTGTATAAAGGGCTAATGCTGGACAGAAACGTCTTTTAGTTGATCTAGATCATGTCTAGCATTGATCTAGACATGGTTGAAATGCTTTTTATTTAAGAATATAATCCCACTCTGCTCAGTGTTATGTGGCAGCCTGGATGGGTGGGGGGTTTGGGGGAGAATGGATACTTGTAGATATATAACTGAGTCCCTTTTCTGTCCACCTGTAACTGTCACAACATTGTTAAATGGCTACCCAGTTAATCAGCTGTATCCTAATACCAAATAAAAGGTTAATAAAAGAAAAGAGTATAATCCCAGGAGAATGTGCTCCCAAATATGGCTGCCACCAGTATCTACAGGCCCCAGGGCAAGCCAGGCAGTGGCCCCTCTGCTTCTCTGTGAAGCTTGGGAAGATCAGGGAGATGACCTTTGGAGAGTCACTGAGGACTGGCAGATTGCAGTGCTTTATAGGGAATTACTGCAAGAAAAGAAAGAGAAGACAAACACAGATGGTTTATTTAAAGTATCTTTGCTCATTTTAATCAGTCCAGTTTTCAAGAAAAGGATCAATTCCGAAAGAAATAGAGGAAAGATTAAAATGAAGACTATAATCCCATATTTGGATTATGTCATCTCGCTAACAGTCTACATATGCTATTTAGTTGCTGGTATTTAAGCGGGGGGTGCTATAGTGAATATGTTTTCCGATAATCTATCTACAGACTGTTTTCTGCCTAGAGTCTCCTAGTTCAGTGTTGTAGGACATTAGATCCTAATCATTTTTAAGAAAATTTAACCAGCAGATTTAAGATTAGAGTTATCAGGTTATTTGAGCCTCTCATTGCATAATACCTCTCAGTTATATTAATGTGTAATTTGTGTGCATTATTAAAACTTGAGTGTAATAAGAGCTCAAATAAAAATTTAATTTAGAACACAACACAATAAAATTAAAATCTTAAAACTTAATATTTTGCATGAAGTTTTTTTTTTTTTTTACTTAAAGGATCTGTCATTTTGGGGGCTCCAAGAGAAAAGCCTGTTCTTTGTTACTAAGTCAAAGGAATAAGCCTAGTCTCAAGAGTGTGTGTGTGCATGTGCTCATGAAGGTGTGTGGACCTTCAGAATTATGAAATAATCCTGTATTCTTATTAATGCTATAGTTGGCAGGTTGTGCTGGAAACATAACTATGCAATAGTCTACAGGGATTTTAATGGATTCAAGTCACTAATATATCCATTCATTGCTTCCTAAATGTGTATAAAAAAAAATTGCCACATACGAGTTAGAGTGATTAAGTTAGGTGGAAAAATTTATTTCTTAGATTATCAGGTAAAGATTTTGACTGCTTGTTTGTTTCATTAGCAGACTGAGTAAAAGAATATACACGAATTAGTTTATTTTGCTTCATTGCTTTTGTCATTCCTTAGTTATGTGTATTTAACAGCAGATACTGTGATCTGAAGGTTGAGATATAGCACAATTTAATGAAATATATTGCTTAAGGTTTATATGCAGGTCAGATAACATGGGCAGGTTATTTTACAGAACTTGACTTTATTTTATTTTATTTTTTTTCTTCTTCAGAACTTGACTTTAAAAAATAGTTACCTGTTATATTTTGTTTAGCTTGTATTGATTTCCTCTCTTCTGTTTGAATTATTTAAATAGTATAGTAAGGGGCACAATGGAAAAGATTTTGTGGGGTTTCACATGTGAGAAAACACAGTATCAAAACAATTTGAGCAGATTTATTAAACTGAAATTTAATTAATTTTTTATTAAATTTGCTTTAATAAAAATTGTTCTCAAAGAGTAATTCTCAGAATCTTCTCTAAAAATGGCGTATATGCCCTCAATCATTGTACAGATAAGAAACTTGTCGTTTTTAATCTGTCTGGAACAGTTATATGAGTACATTAATAGTTATCAATGTGAATAACTTCCGAGTTCTATACTTTTTATTTTTTTCTTGATTCTGTTTTTAATTTCTCTGAAGTTTAGGAAAAGTTAGTGGGGATTGAAACCAAAGTAATGAATAGATCTTTTCATATTATCTTAAAATACTCCAACATACAATAGAAGACATGTTAAGAAATGAAGGAATAATAATCCATGAGGAAGTGTATTCTTTGATAATAAAGTCTTAAAACTTTAAAATTTGGGAAGAATGTTATCAAATTGCTGTGATTTTTATTTTTACTGCATTTTCTTTATATCTTTTACCTAATTCTGCATTTGAAGTGTATCAGTTGACCTAGATAAATAAAAATGTTTAAAAAGAAATGTTTCTTGTTACTCTATTTAGGATCCTTTTACATTAGTTATAGTGATTCCCTACCAGTTAATTCACATTAGGTGTTCCTTAGTACAGAAACCTGCTTTTCCATAATGAAATGAATGGCATTAGTTTATAGGTAGTATCACTAATAATAGATTTCACATGGTGTTTTTCAGATAATTTTCTGTCTTTTTGCAGTTGGTATATTGAAAAAGGAAATAACAAAATATCAGTGCTAACATAAAAGGTGGAGATTCTTCTCCTTTATATGTTCTTCTGAGTTATCCTGTTAAAAATTGAAGACTGTTTAGAAAATAGCAAAATGTAGCCTACCTTGAGGAATAACCAAAAAGCTGAGTGGATGTGTCTTAGCAGGGTACATAGATACGAGGATGTGGCGAAAGTCATGTCAACTTTTCGTGTTCTTCCTTCTTGTATGTAGTAGTGTAGATGTTTTAGTTTTGTTCTCCATTGATGTGAATCCTCAAAACAGAAATTGTGGATTTGTCCTTGAAATACAAAGATAAATTGAAAGATGGTGACCTCTGCAAGTGTCCTGTTTTCTGTATTTAATCTTGAATATTTTCCTTCGATACTTTCAAAGTTAAGTATTCATCAGTATTATAGGTAACTTCTCTGGGCAAAATGACCTGTCATTTGTCAGTATGATGTAAGAACAGATGTAATCCTTAAAACTCTATTTCTCCCTTGTAAACGGAACATCTAAATTTTTAATAATTGAGTTGGATATAATGGGAAAAACACAAAATAGGCATCAATTCATTTTATTTAAAAATGAATTTTTAACTTCTGACATAGAATTTCAGTGCATATTGCTGCATTTTATTTTCATTTAGCACTATCTTATTTTTCTTTTTACTAAAATAGCTTTATAATACTATAAAGGAAAAATACCCAGTTTTTGGTATTTAAAGTTGTTATTTTAGAAATGGCACTTTTTGTCTTTTCTGGTTGATATAGTTATCTTTTCCAAGAGATGCTTTGAAATTACTGGTTTTATAAATGGTTCTTTGTGTATGTGTGTACATATATATGTAGATTAATAGTAATAAAATACAGCGTATGTATTTTCTTAAGTATTTTATTTTTTCTTATTCCAAATAATCATTTTCCATCTTGGTAAATATTTAGATGTATTACTAAAAAGCTAGTTTTTATTAGGTAGATTCTGCCAATTGCAGATTTCCCTTTCAACTATTGAGGTTTGCTTCTTTCTTTCAATCCCTAAGGCTCACACCTCATTTTCCCTACACTTCTTTTCCTAACTTGAATACCGTACACATGCTCCTCCTTCCTAAAGTGCTTGGGTAGGTAATTTCTGAGAACTCTTCTTTTTAGGTGTAACTTTTTTTGAATCTCGCTATTGGAGTGACTTTCTCTAGATGTTGTAGATAATGGTACTGATCTTAGGACCTTTAATGACTAGGGAGACAGAACTTCTGTGGGGTCCTTTGACAGCAGCAGGAAAGTTTTTTTCTTTCCTCTTCTATGAGGGGTTTTGGGAAATTGGCTGTAGTAAAACATAGAGAAGGAATTTATTCTGGTCTTTATCGTATATTACTGTAGTCATTGAAATGGGAATTGAATGAGTAAACGCTGTTTGTCTGTTGCTCCACCTTTCCTTGGGCCGAAGATTTAGCAATAGAGAAGGAGGAGTGATGTTTCCAGATGTCTGTGGGATACAAGAGGAATTTCTGATTCCCAGATCTGATTAGATTTCATACTGGGAGTCTGACAACACTTGTGTTAGTGGAAGGGCTTTGTAGGTAAGAATGATGCCAAATAGGGATGATCCAAAGTGACCTCTATCTGGCTTTAAAACACTTTCATATGAATACATCTAAGCTAACATTTCACTTCAAACAAAAATAAAAATACAAAAGCCACATATGTGATGACCTTATTAATCCCAGCAAAGCATTTACTTAACAAGATGGGTTAATCCATGACCAGTAGAAGGCACCAACTCAGGCAGTGATGTTTTCTCAAAGCTTCTTGCATGCAGGCTGTGTACAGCAGAGTTTACACAAACATAAGCAAACAAAGAAGTAGGGTTAAGTGCTAATTTATAATGGAAAGGTGGGCAGGTGGACCAGTATTTGAACTGTTGTGTTCTGTGTTATATTTTAACCTTCATCGTAACCCTGTGAACAAGCTGAGTCATACGTTAAGAAGAAGTAGGCAGGATTTTAACCTATGTATTTGCTGCCCCAAACCTATGCACTTCATATACGGCTCCCAGTCTTACCCTGTATATTTCCCATTCCCTCACCACTGAGAACAACCATAAACTATGCTGGTTTTACCTCCCTAGGACTCAAAATTTCTCATCTGTAAAATGGGACTGGTAACTTATATATTACATAGTTTTAAAATTCTGTGCTTTTGGTTATCAGCTTTGGAAAGAGGGATTTGGAAAGATAGATGTAATAGAGGATGGATGTTAGGCTTTGTTTTGCTTTGTTTTTTGTTTTCATGATTCAAGTTGTTTCCATGAGATTTAGAAGAGAACATATTTGACCAGAAAGAAGACTAATTCATAAAATTAAACACTGTTGATAATAATACAGAAGATTTAAAGTCACATAGGGGTAAACTTCACTGTAGTAGGAATGTGTGATGAATAGATAGATCTGTATGTTTTGTTTCATTTTTCTTTTTTTGGCCGAACTGTTTGGCAAGCTGGATCTTAGTTCCCTGACCAGGATTGAACCTGCTCCCCCTGCAGTGGAAGCGCAGAGTCTTAACCACTGGACCGTTTGGAAAGTCCCACACCTGTATTTTGGTATTTCAAAAGTTAGAACCTATTTATAAACTTGGAGGTCAGAGAGAGGATGCAGACCTGTCTAGCACAAGATAGACCAAGGTGATGTTCTTAAATGAAGCAGTGGATTGCTGAACATTTTATTTTTCTTGTGATCAGCAAAAATTTCAAGACACTTAAATTGGACACAGCACTTGGATTAACCACAGACAAAATAGTTATTAAATAATTGAGTTAGATTTACCTTTATAGAGAGATGCTTTTAATGACTATAGAAAAACAAAGTTCATCATTATACATTGATGATGTGTGGTTGACAGATACCAAATGGGAGAATGTGAAGTTTGATAACCTTTTATGTTGTAAACATGGAATGCTTAGTGACTGCATTTTAAATTGGAAATGTTTCCATGTGTAATTTTACTTGAAGTTGCTATTTTGATGTTTTTAAAAGTCAAAATTATCTTAGTAGCAGCACAGTTGTTTTAGCATCCTAGAGGAACAATCAAGTCAGAGGAAGAAAAATAGCTTCATGCTTATTCCCTCCTGTAATAAATTGATAGAATCAAATTGGAAGCATAGATAGCTGCTTCTGTTATTAATGTTCCTGGTTTTTCTAGCTCCTCTTAGTGGTTTGATTTTATTTTTTCCTTCAAGAGATACTTATTTTAAAAGGATCTTACCTCTTAATTTTGCTGTGTAGCAGAAATCATGTTTTAAAAGAATACCATAAATTGTCCCCATCAGTTAGCTAATATTCATACTTAGTGATTCAAAATCCAAGCCTTGATGCTTAGTTCTTTAAACATATCTTACTTAATTTTGGTTTGCTGATAGTGTGAGATGACCTTGGGACACAAGATGCTTAATTGTGATTTCTTGTTGGAAGGCAAAATTGGAAAAACAACCTTTCCTTAACTTTATTAAAGTTTATATAGTACTGACTTGTCATTGTTTGAATATATTAGATATGAAAAACGACAGTGATAATTTATTTTAATTTTAAGTATAATTAAAATGTGAAAATATTGCTGTCTTTGTTTATGATGAATACTAAATTTGAGCTAAGCTATAAGGTGTGCTGTTTGGAAATATGGAAGATACAAGAATGAAGCCAGATAACAAGTTTGTGCTTGTATATCCTACTGATGAAGACTTTCAGACAAGTTATTTCCATGGGTAGGTGATGTTACTCTGCATGTACATCTGCACTTATACTTTTTGCATGAGTTTACATGTAGGAGTGGGTACAATTTTGACTTGACTGTTGACCTGTTGCCTCAATTTGGTGGTTGTGGGTTGTGGGGTGGGGGAACGTGAGGGCAAGAGGTTGTGAATGGTATTTATGATACAAATTTTTAAATAAGTCTCTTATTTTTTTCCAAACACAAAACACTTAATAAAGCCCTTTAAAAAATAGAATATTTGGTCAAATAGTCAATATTGTACTTGACCTTCATATCTTCTGCAACCAAATATTTGGACATCCCACATTATCTTGATTCCATAATAATCATTTTGAACTCTGACGAGAACTCCATAAATGATACAGCTTTCTTTTCTTTTTTGAAAAGAAAAACCATAAACATGAACTAATATTTTACTATTTGGTCTAAAATCTATTACTAGCTGATACTAAGGCCACACTGTTGAATTTTATGAACTTGATGTACCCTTTTGGGGAAATTGGAAATTATTTTTAAGTAGTCAGCTGAAATTGTCATGATCGTCAGAATTTCATATTGTGACATGTCTGTTCCTTATACGGTGGCACCTAATAACTCATTTACTTTTATGTTTGGTCATTTTTTTATTTTAAAGTGTTGCCGCATAAGCCTGTGGTTTGGGAACTTAGTCTTAAGAGATAAGTGCCCCAAGTGTGTTTCATGTTTTGTTTAGTGACAGTTTACACAATGGATGTTTGTATTAAAACAGCAGTCCTTCATTGTGTTCTATTTTAATGATTTATTGGCATATGTATTCCTTCATAGTCAAGAGTTTCATAAAATAGGTGTGTTTAACGTTAATCTATTAGATATTAGAAAATTTTTTTCTGGAATTAAGTGATTTGCTTGCACTTAGTAATAACTGTTGGAGGAGAAAAAGCATTTTATTCAAAATAGCAGTTAGTAGTAAGGGATATGCTTCATAGTTGATTGAAAATGATTTTTGCTTTTTACCTTTATATTAGAAAAGGTAGCACTAGCATTTTAAAGCATGTATCTATTTTACAAGCATGAATATTGAATTATTTAGCATGAATCACTGCAGTGTAATTACTTCAGAGCTTAGTTGCCCTTTTCAGCAGCTTAGGGTGATTTGGAGGTAGAAGGGCTCTCTTTATTTTTCCAAAAGTTTTAATATCTTCCTCTCAAATAACCCATAAGGTTGTGTATCACTTCCTTGGAGTGTCAGCTGGTTGTTTTTCTCAGGGAAAAGACAATAGAAATATCCCTCACAAGACATCCAAATCCTGAAGATGGATTTTATGAGTATTATCTTTTTGCTGGGGGCTTCCCAGGTGGCTCAGTGGTAAAGAATCCGCCTGCTGTACAGGAGATTCAGGTTAGATCCCTGGGTCTGGAAGACCTCCTGGAGTAGGAAATGGCAACCCACTCCAGTATTCTTGCCTGTAAAATCCCATGGGCAGAGGAACCTGACAAAGAGTCAGACCCGACTTGAGCACGCACTCATCTTTTTATAGAATGTTGTAAAATACATAACATCCCTAATACTATAAAAGGGCTTTACTGGAAATAGATGTTGGGCAAGTAGAGCTCTTGAAGTAGGAAAATATATATTTGACTTTCTTCTTCGATTCTACTAGGGACTTTTAGTATTAGCTACTAAGAGGAAGAAACTAGATTGATCCTCTTAAAAATATATAAATTCAGTTTTAATAGTTTGCATCAGTGTTTCCTTTAAAAAATCAGCTTTACCTTCTCTATAGTCGTCCCTTCTCTTAATCTTTTGCCCTTTAGCAGAATGACAGGAATTGAATGTAACTTTTGTTCAGTATAGTCTTGTCTTTGTTCTTCATAATAACACCCTTTCCCTCCTTCTCAAATGTGTCCCTCATCTTTGTAAGCTGGAGTATTTCTTTCACTTTCATTTCATGTACAAAATAATTAGATTGTATAAAGTGCAGCTTTTCTGACTAGGTAGAATAATAAGATAAAGGCAACAGGCATTTAGGGGGCTTTTAGTTATAGAAGTATTTTTCACCCCATGAGTTAGATACAAGTATACATTTTTTTTCCTCCCTAGATGGACCTCCAGTTGTAGCTCATTATGATATGTCTGACACCGGCTCTGAGCCAGAAGTGGTAAATGTGGACAATTTATTGGCGGCTGCAGTAGTTCAAGAGCACAGTAATTCTGTAGGAGGCCAGGACACAGGAGCTACCTGGAGGACCAGCGGGCTTCTAGAGGAGCTGAATGCGGAGGCAGGTTGGTCTCCCTATCCCTACCCCTCCTTCTCTGATGGTATAATATGCATGTGTCCTGGCAGCTCTTTTCCTTGCTTAGGAAAGCAGGCCAACTAGAAACATCTAACATTAGATGATTGCGGCTATCCAGGATGTCCTTTATAACTGAAAAGATTTGGGGTAGCATGTCATTTGTATTTACTAATCAGAAGAAAGCAAAAATGAGAATATCTAAGACAATAATTGTAGGCATAGGTAAATTTCAGTAGACATCTTGAGTTAAAAATGCCTAACATATGTAAAAATCAGCCAGATGACCTGATACTGTCTCCCCACCCCACCCCCAAACCCCCCCCAGCCCTCCCCACCCAACCACCACCAGTGGATTCCCTCACTTAACTCTGAACAGGGAGTGACTTTGCAGTCCACCCTGTGGACTGTCCACTGAAGTACCGCACTGTTGTTCTGCCTCTTGTGCAGTGTCCCTGTTAATTTCTCTACACTAGTTCTCATTTTGTCTTTTCCAACTCTTCAGTTGCTGTCTCTCAGGAAAATCTTTCTCCCTGTCTTGCATTGTTTATCTTGGTTCTGTGATGATTCTTAAGAGTGATGTTTTATTCTCTAAGAAACCTATTGCTGTTACCTTTGAAAACCTTGCACAATGCCTCCAAGTCTCCTTCAGTATGTTCCCCAAACCTCTTTCTTCCAACATTCTTTCTAATTTAAACCTTTTTCTAAAAGTACTAGTGTTTTTAGAAAATTTTAAGAAAAGAGGTAGAGGGGATTGAGAGACAGACTTCTTACATACTGTGTATTTTCGTTATTGTTATAGAGGTATTTTAGTTTTCTAGTTAACTTATAAATTCCATTGATTTAATAACTACCTAGAATATTATTTTTATGGGAAATGAGTTGTGTGTTACAAAAATAGCAGTGGGCTATGATTTAGAACTTTATTTATATTGAAGTTCTTAGGAAGTAAAAGACAATTCTACAGATCATTGTCATTAATTCATTTCATAATCCTCAATTAGAACTAAATAAAAAAGTTTCTCTTTATTTGTTGAGCTTCCGATTAATTTATTGTGACTAATTTTGGAACAGGACCTCGATTTAGTTTTAACTCTGTTGTGACTGCTAACTGCCTACCTTGGACAAGGTGATTCTCCTCTGGATTTCAGTTTTTATTTGTATAAACACTTGCTTTGCCCAACAAGTGTCTTTTAAGTGTTTATTAATATGTATTATGTATATATTGTAACATTAAATGCAGTCTGGTCGGTAAATGTAGACCACTTTATTGTGAATTATTAGGAAAAATATGAACAGTTACTGTTTGGTTTTTTTTGCTTTTCATAGAGAGTTTTAATATTAGGTTGAACTCTTTTGAATTGTTAATATTTGAGTTTCTGATCTACAACCAATTTAGCAGTTTAATATGAATTAACCTAACAGTGCAGCATTTGGGCATCTTACCATATCATTAAAGTCACCAGCATTGGTGGGGGTGGGGAAGCTTCACATTTTCAGGTTCAGGTAATTGTTAGCTTGATCCTTTAAAACCACCTTAGCCTTTGGTGCTTAGCGCTAAATTCTAAGAAAGAAAACATGACAGAAGTATTTGATGAGGGAAACACACATGACTTCCTTCCTCTATTCTTCTCTCTCCACTCCAGCACTGCCTTGAAATTGATATTTAATATTTGGTATTCCTGTGTATTCCTTCATAGTTTTACTGCATTTGCTTTGTATCTGTAAACAAGCATGTTTTAATACTAAGTAGTATTACATAGAAGGTAATCATTTGCCACTTGCTTTTGTTTTAGTTCAACATGTTGTGAAGTTTGTTCCTGTTAAGTACTGCTGTAGTCCATTCACTTTTCACTGCTGTTTAGTATTCCAGCATATGCATATATGACAGTAGACGTACCCATTCTCTTCTTGAACATTTATGATGCTATTTGAAATGATGCTACCATTAACATTTCCTGTACGTGTCTTTTGGTACATGTGTGATAATTTCGCTAGGATGTAATATATCAAGAAAGCACATGTATGTATTGGGCCATAAATCGTGTAGATTTTTGTGTATCATAGGACATGGACATCACTGTTCAACAGATCCCCATGGTATTTTCTTATGAAGCCATTTACTGATCGTTCAAAGTCTTTTTTTTTTTTTTAATCTGACATGCAGGTATGTGAGTAATGTATTTGTGTGTGTACTCAGTCATATCCAACTCTGCAACCTCGTGGAGTGTAGCCTGCCCTGCTCCTCTGTCCATGGAATTTTCTAGGCAAGAACACTGCAGTGGGTTGCCGTTGTTGTCTCCAGGGGATCTTCCCAACTCAGGGATTAAACCCAAGTCCCTTGCGTCTCCTGCATTGTCAGGTGGATTCTTTACCATTTATTAATACCCTCTAGTCTTGATGTAATTGTCATAGTGGGAACCTGTTTTGTGAATTTGAATATACTTAATGTATCATAACAAAATGTTCATAGAATTTATGCTTCATTTCCAGTTTATAGTTTTGAGATTTGGACTATTAGTATCAATTAGATCATCTTTCTTGTGTTTGGAGTTTAAGATAAATGTAGTGGTTAATCATAGTCTTCCTTCTCTCCCTCCCAATAAAATAAAAGCCAGTCACTGAGTTAGACTGTTGAGTGTCTCTGTACACTGTACACTGCATTGGTTGCTCAGTCATGTCTGACTCTTTGTGACCCCGTGGACTGTTAGCCTGCCAGGTTCCTCTGTCCATGGGGCTCTTCAGGCAAGAATACTGGAGTGGATTGCCATTTTCTTTTCCAGGGTATCTATCCCACCCGGTGATTGAACTGTGTCTCCCACATTGCAGGCAGATTCTTTACCATCTGAGCCAGCCGCTTAGGATGGATACTCAGTGTCTAATTAATAGCAACATTTCAGACCAGGTCTACAGCCCTCCATTTAGAATCACATAAGTAATCATTAAGTGGCTTGTAGCATGTCTCTTTTTCTAAGCAACTAGATGTTCTAGTGGAGAAGCTAATGGCAACCCACTCCGGTGTTCTTACCTGGCAAATCCCATGGATGGAGGAGCCTGGTAGGCTGCAGTCCATGGGGTCTCTGGGAGTCAGACACGACTGAGTGACTTCACTTTCACTTTTCACTTTCATGCATCAGAGAAGGAAATGGCAACCCACTCCAGTGTTCTTGCCTGGAGAATCCCAGGGATGGGGGAGCCTGGTGGGCTGCTGTCTCTGGGGTCGCACAGAGTCGGACACGACTGAAGCGACTTAGCAGCAGCAGCAGCAGATGTTCTAGTATGCAAAATAGTTTTTACTGTTTAGTTTTAGTTTCAACCAAGGCAAAAGAGTTGAAATTAGGAAAGCCACTGATCAAGAAAAGACCTAAAATTTCCTTTTCAGCTCTTGCCATAGGTTTACTTTTTCTCATTGATGCTAGAATTAAATAGTGTAGTGGGTGGCAGCCTCCTGTGAGCAAACAGCTGGATTTTGAACAAGCAGCCTCTTATGGACTGTGTGACCTCACGTAAGTTATGCAAAGCCTCAGTTTTCCTTGTCAAAACTGAGATAAAACTAGTATCTACCCTCAAAGGTTATTAACGTGAAAATTCTTAAAGACATTGGAGTACCAGACCACCTTACCTGCCTCCTGAGAAACCTGTGTGCAGGTCAAGAAGCAAGAGTTAGAACTAGACATGGAACAACCGACTGTTCTCAAATTGGGAAAGGAGTATGCCAAGGCTGTATTATTGTCACCCTGAGAATTTAACCTCTATGCAGAGTACATCATGCGAAATGCTGGGCTGGATGAAGCATAAGCTGGAATCAAGATTTCTGGGAGAAATACTAATAACCTCATATATGCAGATGATACCACCCAAACAGCAGAAAGCAAAGAGGAACTAAAGAGCCTTTTGATGAGGGTGAAAGAGAAGAGTAAAAAAGCTGGCTTAAAACTCAACATTTAAAAAACTAAGATCATGGCATCTGATCCCATCACATTATGGCAAATAGATGGGGAAAAAGTGGAAACAGTGACAGACTTTATTTTCTTGGGCTCCAGAATCACTGTGGATGGTGACTGCAGCCATGAAATTAAGACATTTGTTCCTTGGAAGAAAAGCTATGATAGACCTAGACAGCATATTAAAAAGCAGAAACATCACTTTGCTAACAAAGGTCTGTGTAGTCAGAGCTATAGTTTTTCTAGTAGTCATGTACAGATGTGAGAGTTGGACCATAAAGAAAGCTGAGTGCTGAAGAATTGATGCTTTTGAACTGTGGTGCTGGAGTCCCTTGGATTGCAAGGAGATCAAAGCAGTCAATTGTAAAGGAGGTAACTGTCAATGTTCATTGGAAAGAGTTGAAGGCTCATTCACTGTAAATGTAGATGAGGCCAAGAGAGGCTGAAGTCTGAAGTACTCTTGGTATAATCATTACACTAAACTAATTTAGAGGTCCCCCTGCCTCGGAAATTAAAAATTCTAAACAAATCTCATTTTTTCTATCAGCCTTCTTTTTAAGAAGGTGGCTTATGAACATTCTCTCCATCCTTGAAATTGGGCTGGTAATCTTGATTTGTCCATAGTACAAGCTTAGTTGTAGTGAAGAGAAAAAAAATCTTGGGTTTCCTGTTCTTAGAGTAGGGCTTTTAATAATCAGACCAGAATGACCATGTTTCTGTTGTTAGCACTTTAAAATCATTGTATCGAGTCTTGTGAAGGAGATTTTGTTTAGCTGCTACATGTGGACTGTAAGATTTTAGGTTTCTAATCTCCTTTTCTACCACTTTTTAAAGTTGTTTTTAATACTTTTGTTGAAAAAGCTCAACACAAGGTAATGATTTGCTTCTTTTAAAACTCTATGAGTACTTAAGATAGTAACCTTTTTTATACTTAACATTCCACTGTCACCACTATGTAATAATTTTATATACTACAAATAGGCTTACGACTAGTTCTCATTAGATAGCTGATTTAAAAAGAAAATATTTGCCCTGATAATTTAGTTACTGCCTTTCGTGGTCTACTTTCTGACTTATTTATGTGTTGAAAAGGTCTGTAGTAGGAGGACAGAAATTTAGAATTAGTTTTCTCATGAAATGAAAGAAGTTATCTTTTCAAAAAGCTACACAAACAAAGAACTACACAGAGACAGCCAGCTGCCACAATAACTAAATATACATCTTCTGCTTTATTTTCAGTGAAATACATGGTAATTGTGATATTTACGCTTTTTGTGCAGAGCTTATTCTAGAATAGGAAGAGATTACTACGACCGACAGTATTTGAAGAACGTCGTGCATCTTTGACTCACTTGTGTGTGATTTAGGCCCTGCTCTGCTGTTGGATTCCTTTGAGGTCTAGGGGCATTGGTTGGGGCCATGTAGGTGTGACCCGAAGGCCAGAGAGTGTTCACCTCTGCGCAAGAGCTTCCAGAGGAATGTTCGACTTTCTGAAGAGGGTAACGTTGAGAGAAAAGGACTGATTGTTCTGGCTCTGAAATAGAGGAGTGGATGCATTCCTGACTTACTGGAGAATGCCATGGGGTCTCTTGTAGAGCATGGCGCCCCACAGACTTGGTGTGTGGCACATTTTATTTAAAGGCTCTGAGAGGAAATGTGGCAGAATACTCACATCATTAGTTCAGAGTTGTTAACGCTCACCAGGAAATTTGTTTGTATCCTCCCACCAACCCACCGCACCCTCTGGCCCTGTTTTGTCTTAAACTGACTTTTGGACCAAGCAATAAAGAACATGGGTGCATTGAGGTGTCAGAATCATAGGCCTGCAGGGGAGGCAGCATTTTCAAGAAAGTCATGTTTCCACAAGGAGGCAAAGAGAAAGTTCAGTGCCTTTTTCCATAGAGCTGGCATTCCATAGGGCAGTGGAAAACTTGTAGGAAGGTGAGTGGTAGGTGGCTAGAGCAAAGGAGAATAACAGTTGAGTAGGGGACAAGACCGGAGAAGGCAATGGCAACCCACTCCAGTACTCTTGCCTGGAGAATCCCAGGGATGGAGGAGCCTGGTAGGCTGCCGCCTATGGGGTCGCACAGAGTCAGACAAGACCGAAGTGACTTAGCAGCAGCAGCAGCAGGGGACAAGACTGGAGGATGGCATAGCGACCCACTCCAGTTTTCTTGGCTGGAGAACCCATGGACAGAGGAGCCTGACGGGCTGCAGTCCATAGGGTCGCAGAGTCGGACACAACTGAAGCCACTCACCACACATGCACACAGGGGACAAGACAGTCAGATGGGCGGCCCCAGACGGTTGAATTTTGTGAGTGGGCAGGAGGGTAGAAGTACATTTTACTTCTCATAACCATTGGTTTCCCTCTTACCTCCTCCTAATGCTTTCTCCTTTTGCTTAGCTATACTTAGACTGCTCCTTCCTGCTACGCTATTCCTCTACCTTATCAGACCCATCACACAGTCCTTTTTCAGCTCCCCCTAGTTGCATCTTTCTTTCTCTGTGTAGTTTGTTCAGCCCAACTCTCCTTTGCTGATATCCTCAGCTCCTTATGTAGTTGACTTTCTTGTACTCAGCTGGCCAAGTCTGATCCCTGGATGCATACTTTAGAGCCTTTATCCATGCTGGAGAAAGTCAGATAGTTGAAAAGTTGAGGGTCGTATTAACTTCCTGATTTGCAGCCTCACCTTGGCTCTCCTTTCCTTAGGCATCATTCTTTCTTCACAGTGGCTGGCTCACTTTTCTAAACCTACTCTAAACTGACTTTGCTCTCCTACTCACACCTGTGCTCTGCAGATGGCCCTCTGCATTCTTTACAGATCAAGATCACCTCAGCTTTCTGCCATCAAAACTGTTTGCTCTCTGCCTTTTTTCTAGATATGGCCGGTAAAAATAACTATATACACGTACACATCCCCCTCCTGCAAACCCGTGTTCCTCTTGGTGCCATCTATTGCCGTTTCCTCCACAGCCAGATGTCTTCAAATGTGTCTGCTCCTTCTCCCCTTCTGTTCTTCTCCAGCTTGCTTTGCTGCAATAGCTTCAGTCCCATCATTCCTCTGAGGTTCCCCTGGCCAGGGTTGTGTATGGTCATCTTATCACCTGTTCTATTGGGCTGTACTTAGTCCCTCCTCTTATTGTGTCTCTCTGTTGGGCATTGTAGGCACTTCTGAGAAATGCTCTCTTTATGGTGCCCTGGCTTCGTATCTTCAGGTTTTCTGTCTCTTGGTTGACCTTGGTGAGCACCTCTTCCTGTGCCCATCCCTTAATTATTGGTTTTTGTCAGGGTTCTGTTTTAGGCCCCCTTCATTCCTCTGGATGAACTTTATCTTCTCCGCTATTGGGAGGACTTACCTATTATTTCCTCTCTAGACTGATGACCTGAGCTTTAGAACAGTAGTAACTTCAACTGCCTGTTTTCAGCATCTCAGAAGCATATCATCATCATGCTCTAAGCAGCCACCCTCAACATGTCCGTTGGTGCACTGAATGCCACCAGTTACCTACATCAGAAACCTTGGCGTCAGTTTTTCCTTTGCCTAATTTCCAAGATTACTCACTGTTTGTTCTTACAGAAATACAGACTGTTCCTCCTTTTGTTTCTTTCCTGGTTCTGCTGCTGCTTCTGCTAAGTCACTTCAGTCTTGTCCAACTCTGTGCGACCCCATAGACGGCAGCCCACCAGGCTCCCCCGTCCCTGGGGTTCTCCAGGCAAGAACACTGGAGTGGGTTGCCATTTCCTTCTCCAATGCATGAAAGTGAAAGGTGAAAGTGAAGTTGCTCAGTCGTGTCCGACTCTTAGCGACCCCATGGACTGCAGCCTACCAGGCTCCTCCATCCATGGGATTTTCCAGGCAAGAGTACTGGAGTGGGGTGCCTCTGCCTTCTCCGTTTCCTGGTTCAGCCATAGCCATTTCTCACCCCGGAAACTGTAGCAGTCTAACTGGTTTCCTTGCCTCTAATATTCCTTGTCCCGCTACTGGTTCTGTTTCCATACTTGAAAAAATTTTAAATTCAAAATCCAATCATGTCACTCCTCTGCTGAAATCCTTCATTGGTTTCCTACTTTTCAAGGTCAAGTCAAGACTCCTTACCCATGATCTGACCTCTGCTGACTTTACCAGCTCATTTCTCATTACTTTTTTTTTTAACTACCATTACCCCAGATCTCACCCTAAAGGGTGATTTTCTGCCCTGAAGGGCTACACAGTGTTCCTTGTGCTGCTTTCCTTCACCTGGGCCTGCTCTTCCCTGCGGGCTCAGTGTCCTTGATTGTTCTCCAGTCTAGGAATGGTCCTTTTCTCTGTGCATGCAGGGCATTCTTTGCCTCCCTCTCCGACTAGTTTTCAAACCATAATACCAGCGGACTGGTTTTTGTATATCCTTGATTATCCTCAATTATATCCTTGACTATATTGTAAGCTTGCTGAGGGTGTAAACTGTGCCTCCCTCATTCGTTCCCTGGAGCAGTCCTAGCACTGAGCGCAGTGCATTTGTTGTTGTTCATTCGCTTAGTCGTGTCCAGCTCTTTTGTGACCGTGTGGACGGTAGCCCACCAGGCTTCTCTGTTCGTGGGATTTTCCAGGCAAGAATACTGGTGTGGGTTGGCATTTCCATCTCCAGGGATCTTCCTGACCCAGGGATTGAACCCATGTCTTCTGCTTGGCTAGCAGATTCTTAACCACTGAGCCACCTGGGAAGCCCAAACACAGTGCATGCTGCTGCTAAGTCGCTTCAGTCGTGTCCAACTCTGTGCGACCCCATAGACGGCAGCCCACCAGGCTCCCCCGTCCCTGGGATTCTCCAGGCACGAACACTGGAGTGCGTTGCCATTTCCTTCTCCAATGCATGAAAGTGAAAAGTGAAAGTGAAGTTGCTCAGTCGTGTCCGACTCTTCGCAACCCCATAGACTGCAGCCTACCAGGCTCCTCCATCCATGGGATTTTCCAGGCAAGAGTACTGGAGTGGGGTGCCATATCATGTCATAAATAAATGTTTACTTTAGAAATAAATAGATGAAGTATACTGTTAGAGCTGTGCACAGCAAGTCTACTTGAAATATTGACTGTGGAAAAGCTGAAGTTTTAGAGAAAAGGGAGACTGTCAATTTGTATTTCTCCCGAGCAGTGCAGTTGGAACTATGTGCATGACAGCAGTCTGACTACAGCATTGAAGTAGAAATGAGACAAAAGACTTTGCCACAAACAAAGTAGTGGGGTCAGAGCAAGAATATCGGTTTACCAAATCCAGGCTTAACCAAATTCCACTTAAGCAACCACCCTAGATTTAACAAAACTGGGTTTGTCTGGTGGATGTCACCTCTGTATGCTTGTAGACTTCAACATCACTGCTGATACCACACACAATCCTATCTGTTCTTTAATATAGATAGGATTAACAAGCCTGTGTGCTGTGTGTTCAGACACTCAGTTGTGTCCAACTCTTTGCAAACCCCATGGATTGTAGCCTGTCAGGCTCCTCTGTCCATGGAATTCTCCCAGCAAGAACACTAGAGTGGGGTGCAATTTCCTTTTCCAGGGGATCTTTCTGATCAAAGGATCAAACCTCTGTCTCTTCCATCTCCTGCACTTGCAGGGCGGGTTCCTTACCACTAGCACCACCTGGGAAGCCCACTGACAAGCCTGTGCAGACTGTAATACAATTTCAGTCACTGGTTGTATCTAGAAGACTTGAATCTTCTGTTTTCTCATTTATGCATCAGTTTCAATTGAAGAAAAAAAGGTAAAAATAATATTAAAGAATTGTAAAAAAGACCCACAATCACATTCAAATTCCTTTACTTTTCATAGCTTTTAACCAGCACATACATATTTTTAGTGTTATATGTAACTCTCTGGGTGTTATACATATATTTTCCCCAAGTTTCTACATAGCAATCTGGTGAGTATCATTTGACATCATGACTCTGCTTATTTAAAGTGTATTCTATAAGGCTAAATTCTCAGAGGTGGGATTATAGGGTCAGAGGATATAAATTATAAGTCTTTTTTGCTTGTGGGACTATCCAAAATTTTCAAAAAGGATTACACTACAAGTTTGCAGGAGTGTGAAACTACAAGGTTTGTCTTGACCTTGAAGCATAGATATGAGTAAGGTGAGAAGGGAAGAGAGAGTTGTATATATAAAATCTTATTTATATTGGTTTAGTTGACCTAAAGATCCTCTTGATGAGGGTGAAAGAGGAGAGTGAAAAAACTAGCCAAAAACTCAACATGAAAAAAAAAAGAGAAAAAGGCTAAGATCATGGCATCCAGTCCCATCACTTCATGGCAAATAGAAAGGGAAAAAGTGGACCTAGTGACAAATTTTATTTTCTTGGGCTCCAGAGTCACTGTTCAGTGACTGCAGCTGTGAAGTTTAAAGCTACTTGCTCCTTGGAAGGAAACTATGACGAACCTAGACAGCATGTTAAAAAGCAGAGACATTACTTTGCCAACAAAGGTCTGTCTAGTCAAAGCTGTGGTTTTTCCAGTAGTCATGTATGGATGTGAGAGTTGGACCACAAGGAAGGCTGAGCACCGGAGAATTGATGCTTTCGAAATACGGTGCTGGAGAAGACTTGAGAGTCCCTTGAACTGCAAGGCGTTGAGTCAGTCCTAAAGGAAATCAACTCTGAATATTCATTGGAAGGACTGATGCTGATGCTCCAGTTCTTTGGCCATCTGATGCACAGAGGCAACTCACTGGAAAAGACCCTGATGGTGGGAAAGATTGAAAGCAAAAGCAGAAGGGGGCAGCAGCAGATGAGATGATTAGACAGCATCATCAACCCAGTGGACATGAATTCGAGCAAACTCTGGGAGATAGTGAAGGACAAAGGAGCCTGGTGTGCTGCAGTCCATGGAATCTCAAAGAGTCAGACATGACTTAGTGACTGAATAATAACAACAGTTGTTGGAATTTTTTTTTTAAATAGGGAGAAATAATTTTGTATCAGATGACAATATATTTAAATAAAAATACATCTTTAAAGAGTAAATGAAAATGTATACCTGTTGCAACTCTGTTTATTCCATGTTTACTCTTAGACATTCTGAAATTCATCCTTCTAAGTCAGAACATTCAAGAGCTGAATAAATAGGTTTTTAACTCTTTGTCTCTGTTTTTTTTTTGGCTGTGACATGCAGGATCTTAGTTCTCCCAACTAGGTATTGAACCTGTAACCCCTGCATTGGAAGCGCGAAATTCTGTCTAACCAGAGGAGCGCTGAGGAATCCCTCTGAATTTTAACTCTTTTTAGAATTGTTTACACAGCTGTGTACTTTGGTGCTATGCCATTAACCTGTATTGAGAGTCAGTTCTATTAAACTCATGTTTAGTGTTGGAAAATGTGTTTTATTGCACCATGGAATAGATGCTTTGTGGAGATCTTTGTGAGAAAGTCCTTATAGGCTCCAGTGCTTTCCAGGGTGAAGCACTGTGTGGTGCTTTCTGTCTAATGAGGAGTGTCAACAACGTACAGGTTATATATTTCAGTTTCTCAGGGCAAAAATTACTATTTGCTTCTAGTCTTCCCCTTTAGATGCTGTTTTGGGTTCAGGTCCCCCCTCCCCCCTCCCCCTGCACCCTCATCAGTGATAGTGCAGAGTCTTAACCACTGGACTGCCAGGGAATTCCCTTGGGCTTGATTTTGTCAAATCTGGATTCCTGGAGAGAAAATTGTTAAAATTGTTTAAAATTGAGAGAAAATTATTAAATCTTTTGTAAGGTTTCCCAATGTAACTATGATATTAATAATTCTTTTCTTTACTCCATTTGTGCCTTTGAGCTTGTTTGGTTTAGAATTTTGTTATATTAAAATGATAAGCAGTAGAGAACCCCTTTGACCTGAGTGGAGACAAACCTACCTGCAGGTCATTTAAAAGCAGAGTAGAATTTAATGCAAAAAGCATCACAAAATAGAGTATTATTGCAGTTTATATATACCTGCATTTATATACACAAACTTGTCAGAATACTCTAGAATTTTTTCTCCTAAGGAATGGCAGTAGAAAGCAAGAGAATTGGAGTTCTTACTTTTATGTACTTCTGTTGTTTGAACATTCTTTTAACAATCAGTATGTATTGTTTAGTTTTTTTAATTTGACGTGGTAACAGTTTCATGGAGGCAAGCTTTTATAAGGGTACTCTGTTTCAGTGATTAAACTGAGAGGAGAAATCCATCAGTGCGATGTTTCTGCTGCTCTTAAGGAATCAAAATATAGTGCTTAGTTTTTTCTCCCCTTTCTCTCTCAGGTCATTTGGATCCAGGATTCCTAGCAAGTGAGAAAACATCTGCTGGCAATGCACCACTCAATGAAGAAATTAATATTGCCTCTTCAGATAGTGAAGTGGAGATTGTGGGGGTTCAGGAACATGCAAGGTAGGAAATTAATGAGAAGAAAATGGTATGGCATGCCATGGCATGGCTGGCATGAATGTTGGGAGCTATTTCTCAGCTTCCTGTAGTTTAAGAAATACATTTTGATTATAGACACTTGATGGGCTTCAGAATGTATTGCAGATTGTCTTATATCAGAAACATCTTGGCCACACATGTATGTGAACCAGAACTAATGTTTTTCTCTTATTTTTAGCAAATGGCTAGATGGCTTAACAGATTTTTCTGTTACGGCAGAAGTATCTCCATACTAACCCCCTTCTCACCCATATTTTCTTGCCTTTCAGTTTATCTTGAAATATACCAGGAACAAATAATTGGAAAATCTGCATTTGACATCACACCTCTTCTTAGAGCACCTCTCCTTATCTTCCGTGAAAAGTTACAAGTTACTTTAGTCAGTTCCTAACAGTATATTTCTGGTGATGTTCATGTGATTTAGGGCATCTTGTTTCTTAGGAATTAAAAAAGCCGTAAGACATTGAATTAGTGTGCAGTAGTATAAAAATAATTTTGTGAAGTTTATCATTTTTTAAGATAAGAGAGAGCAAACTGTAGCCCATGGACCACGTCTGGCCTGCTGCATCTTTTTATATGGACCTCAAGCTGCGAATTGTTTCTACGTTTTCAAATGGTTGGGGGAAAAAATCAAGACATGTTTTGATGTGAAAAAATTAAATGAAATTCAAATACAATTTATTTATCCATAAATAAAGTTTTGTTTGAACAGACCATGCTTATTTACTTACATATTGTCTATTTTACAGTCCATTGGCAGAATTGCGAAGTTTCTTCAGACACCTTAGGGCCCACAGAGCCAAAGATATTTATTGTCTAGCTCTTTGCAGAAAAAATTTACTGACTCTTCCTTTAAGATACGGTCCTAAGAATTAGTTGCAGCCCTGTCAGAGATATACCTGAGGAACATTTAACACACACGTACAAAACAAAACCTCATCTTCGGAAAAATCTGTATTCTCTGTAGTGAACAATTTTTCTCCTGTGCCACAAGAGTTACGATTTTGTGATTTCCTCAAGTTGGTATACAAGATAGTATCTTGCCTTATTTTTAGATCTGATTTTGATCTTTGGTTAGCAAGATAATAAAACATTCACCAGCACTGATTTCTTCTGTTGACTTATTTAAAAGGTGGATTTAGGAGTGGAGAAGTGGGGGCACAAAAAACACATGCACATAAATTGAGGAATACTTTTTCTAATGAGAACCGATTGTAGTTTCTGAAAGGATTTTTTAGTTAAACAATTGGGGCTTTAAGGGTGTAGAGTTAAGTTGTAATTTATCAAGCCATCTCCCCTTAAGTGGCTAATTCTCCATCAGAACACTTTCCCTTCTATCTTGTATTCATGCCCTAAGTCTGTCTGCTTAGCTGCTTCCTTTTTTCTCGTCTTTTTAAATGGTTATTTCCCCCTATTCTGGTGGAAAGACTTTCATTCTTTACCTTTCCTTTACCTCATACTTTCTTCTCTTCCTTAATAAAAAACTCTTTCCAGTTATATTCTCTTTCATTTTCTCATGTTATTTCCTTCCAGCTGACTTCATCTGACTTCTTCAGATGAAGAAGATAGAACTCCAGATTTCTTCCTTTAGCATACATTTGTCATTATTTTATTTCAGCACTGTATAAATATAAAAGACGTTATTAGACTTTAAGCCCCATGTCAAGATCTTTCTAGAATATGATAATATTTTCCATTCCCAACTCTGTACCATAAAACTTATTCTGCCTATTGACTGATAGATTGATGTAGGTTAATTATCTTCTGTTGTGCCAGGAGCACATTATCCAGTTACCAACTTCCTCTTGACTTACTATTCAAATTTTAATTCAGTGTTACTCACGTGTTCCTACTTAAGTAGGAAAGAATAGGTCATGACCTGTGTTGTCTATTTAAGTTCTTGCTCATTCTGAGACATATCACTTGGTCAGTTCAGTTCAGTCGCTCAGTCGTGTCCGACTCTTTGCGACCCCATGAATCACAGCACACCAGGCCTCCCTGTCCATCACCAACTCCCAGAGTTCACTCAGACTCACGTCCATCGAGTCAGTGATGCCATCCAGCTATCTCATCCTCTGTTGTCCCCTTCTCCTCCTGACCCCAATCCCTCCCAGCATCAGAGTCTTTTCCAGTGAGTCAACTCTTTGCATGAGGTGGCCAAGGTACTGGAGTTTCAGCTTTAGCATCATTCCTTCCAAAGAAATCCCAGGGCTGATCTCCTTCAGAATGGACTGGTTGGATCTCCTTGAAGTCCAAGGGACTCTCAAGAGTCTTCTCCAACACCATAGGTCAAAAGCATCAATTCTTAGTCACTCAGCCTTCTTTACAGTCCAACTCTCACATCCATACATGACCACAGGAAAAACCATAGCCTTGACTAGCCGGACCTTTGTTGGCAAAGTAAT
>NW_011494742.1:470052-492020 GCF_000754665.1 Bison bison bison | reverse complement strand
GCAGTCACCATCTGTAGTGATTTTGGAGCCCAGAAAAATAAAGTCTGACACTGTTTCCACTGTTTCCCCATCTGTTTGCCATGAAGTGATGGGACCGGATGCCATGATCTTCGTTTTCCAAATGTTGAGCTTTAAGCCAACTTTTTCACTCTCCCACTTTCACTTTCATCAAGAGGCTTTTGAGTTCCTCTTCACTTTCTGCCATAAGGGTGGTGTCATCTGCATATCTGAGGTTACTGATATTTCTCCCGGCAATCTTGATTCCGGCTTGTGTTTCTTCCAGCCCAGTGTTTCTCATGATGTACTCTGCATAGAAGTTAAATAAGCAGGGTGACATATACAGCCTTGACATACTCCTTTTCCTATTTGGAACCAGTCTGTTGTTCCATGTCCAGTTCTAACTGTTGCTTCCTGACCTGCATACAGATTTCTCAAGAGGCAGATCAGGTGTTCTGGTATTCCCATCTCTTTCAGAATTTTCCACAGTTTATTGTGATCCACACAGTCAAAGGCTTTGGCATAGTCAATAAAGCAGAAATAGATGTTTTTCTGGAACTCTCTTGCTTTTTCCATGATCCAGTGGATGTTGGCAATTTGATCTCTGGTTCCTCTGCCTTTTCTAAAACCAGCTTGAACATCAGGAAGTTCACGGTTCACGTATTAACTCCTGCCAATTCTCCCTTCTTTATTGTTTCTTTGTGCCTAGAAATGTTACAGATGCTACTCTTCTTTTCATGGATTTCCCCAGTGGCTCAGCGGTAAAGACTCTGCCTGCAGTGGGGGAGACAGGGGTTCAATCCCTGGGTCAGGAAGGTCCCATGGAGGAGGGCATGACAACCCGCTCCAGTATTTTTTGCCTGGAGAATCCTGGAGTCTGGTGGGCTACAGTCAATAGGGTTGCAGAGTCAGACAGGACTGAAGTGACTGAGCACGCACACCTTTCTTTTCAGATTCTTTGTTTAACTTTCCTTTCATAATGAAATCTTCAGCTTCTTTTCCTACCAATATTTTTGTTATCTGTAGTTAAAATTATATTATTTCTGTTAAAACTTGTAGATTTAAATTCTAAGTTGCTCTCACCTTCAGTACACACACACACTCAAAGATTATCTTTAGTAGACCCTTCTCTGAACTTGCTACAGTCTTTTATTCAGATTGTCATTTTACTCTATGAACAGACATACTTATTTCAGTCTTAACTAAGCCAAATGACTTTGGGTACCTTTTAAATAACATGCTATAACATTACTTTTGAGGACTTTTTCTTACCAGGCTCTGAAATATAAAGATGTGTTTTTGTTCTTCAAATTCTGATCTTTTAGTTTGAGTCCTGGGGAAATCATATCTTAGCAGTAACAGCTTTATCTTAAAATCTCGGTGTTGGTTAATAACTGTCCATACAATGGAAGATGGGTAGGGTTGACAAATTCTATTGGAGTACTTTGAATGGACTCTTTCATCATTATGAGGGGATCTCTTATTTTGGCCCTTGGTCTAGGAATGAGTAGAATCTCACTGACTGTTGTGCCTTTCTCAAAAATTTTCCAGCAGTTTTATTTAGAAGAAGGCTGATAGTCTTTCAAACATTGAGGTTAAAAAGCTGAGAAGCAAGTTGGGGGGTGGGGGGTGGGGGAGTGAGAGGCTTTCTTATTGGTTGCTTCAAAATTGCCCCTTTAGCTGGCTGTATCTCATCTGAAATTTGTTTCTTTTACAGGTCTAGGGTTGCAGTTATGAAGTATTGATGGGCTTCTGGCAGGGTTATCGCTTGGAAGAAGGTTTTAGGTTTTGATCCACATCTTTGTGTTCTAATTGGATTTTTTGCATGCATAGATGTTTGTTTGGATTTAGTTGTCCTTTTCTTGTTTTTCCTTTTGGTATTCTACCTTGTGGGCTTTCTGAGAGCTTTAAAAAAAAAAAAAAAAAACTCAGACTTCGTTCTTGAGTTGTTCTCTTTGAGATTGTGGTTGTTCTGACTTGCATTGGATACCATTTTTCCATATTGGAAACATTCTGTTTTGTTGACCTTTGCACTCAGTAATTCTGGTTATGACTTGTCTTTTTTTTTTTTCCCAATAAACAGTCATTTTTCTTTTCTTGCATGCTAACATCTTTCCCTGCTCTTTCGTTTTAGATTTTGACATATCCCTTAGCTTACGTGTTTCTTCTAGTTATAGGCTAGAAAGCATGCTTTCTTAACTTGAATGCATCTTTTATGGCTGCCTTGGATTGCTGTGATGAACTCTTGTCGTTGTCTACATGTCATTTCTAGGTGTTATTTTTGGACAGTCCAGTTTTATAAGGTGCTGTTTGCTAGTGAGATGGGAACTTCTCTAAAATCTCTGGTTCTTCTGCACCCACTTAATTTTGCCATAAGTTTTAAGTTATGACCGTCTTGCCAATATTTTTCTTTATCCTTTGACCTTTTTCCTTCTTTCCTTCTGCCAGCCTCATTGGTAATTCCCCTAGGAAGATGAATGCGTGTAGCATGGGTCTTTATGCCATGGAACTGTGTTGGAACAGTTCTTTCAGTACTTGTTCTCTGAAGCTTTTATGAATAATCAGACTCTTATCTCCTTTCACAAACATGGTCCTGTGGGCATTGGTTAATGTTGATTCACCCGTCAGCAGAAGAATTAGTGTGAGAAGGCTTTTGCATTTAAGACTGATTGAATCCTAGAACCACTTGCTAACATTAACCCTAAAAAAGCAAGGGGGGTGGGTGAGCATTTCCCTGAAGCTACAAGGATTCACTCCACCTTCAGTTCAGAAAAATAAGTAGGAATGTTATCTAAGAGGTCACCTTCAGGATCTGTAAATGAGAGCAAAAAATGATTAATTTTTAATGTTGTTTTCTTAGAATAGTAAGTTAACTGTATCAACAGCTGATCATCAGAGCCTGCCCTCTTTCTGTGTTTTTCTTCCTTTCTACTCCAAAGTCTCTCCTTTATTGGTTTTAGTGTATGAAGAGCAGGAAATTATTATATCAAAACTTATTGTTTATAAATAGTGGATTGGTGGGGGAAATGGAAGTGAGGCCTAAGCAGTTTTTCTTGGCTATAAGACACAAAATGCGACTCATTTTATAGACCTGTTGCCAGTCATATGCAGAGTAAATGCTTTGTGAGGAAAAAGCTTGTGTCTGCACTAGAATTTGATTGGACCAATTGTAAAACAGATGAGTATATTCCCACCCCATATCTTTCATAATAGAAAAAGGATATGTGCTAATACATGGAACTGTTTTATGTTAGTTAACCTTCCAAAATTTTGAGCTTCTCACATCCTTCTTTTTAAAAAAATGTATTTTTATTATTTATTTGGCTGCACCAGGTCTTAGTCCCTGCCTGAGGGTCTAGTTCCCTGCCCAGGGATCAAGCCTGGACTCCCTGCACTTGGAGGATGGAGCCCCAGCCTCTGGACCGCCGGGGAGGTCCCTCACACGAGCCTCCTTTATAGGGCCTCTCTGGGGTTAATAACAGTTGTTGTGGTCCCATTTCTTCCTGCATTTTTTTTTCCTTTTTATCTAAGGTATTCTGTAAAGTACCATCTTATAAAATAGAGCTTGACCTTTTTCCCCCTGTACTTAAAAAAATGTGTTAAAAGTCTTGTTCTATCCTCATCCATCTCCTGGCTACCATTTTATTTAAGGTGGTTGAGGTCTTAAATCATAAAAATTTTTTTGAATGTTTTTTTGGCTTATAACACACAGAGAAAGGCTATAAGTTTGCATTCTAGCTTTTGTACCCATACCCAAGTAACCATCATTCAGAACAAGAAACAGAAGTCCCCCTGTGCCACTTCTTAATTATAGCTTCCCCTGTCCCCCACCTTGTCCCCGTAACTACTATCCTGGCTTCTAACAGGATAGTTTGCCTATATTCAGAATCTTATTAACATTCCTGACAGATGCCTCAGCAATTACTTAAATGTTTACAAGGCAGATTATTCTGTTTTGTGTAGTCATGACCATTCAAAACTTGCCTTCTAGAAAACGATTGTTGGTTCTTACTATGCTCTCAAGATTGTGTACATGGAGGAGCTGCCTTCCATGGTGATTCTCCCTTCTTTGGCGGCTGCCCTTCAGTTGCAGTTAATAGGAGACAGGGAAGTTTTTGACCAAAGAAAGGATCATCACATTCTCTGGAGAATCTAAACTTTTGAAGAGAAACAGAGTACGAGGGTTGGTTGGTGTTACTGTTCAGTCACTAAGTCGTGTCCAGCTGTTTGCGACCCCATGGACTGCAGCGCAGCAGTTTCCCCTGTCCTTCACTGCCTCCCAGAGTTTGCTCAGATTCATGTCCATTAAGTCAGTGATGCTACCCAACTATCTCATCCTCTGCCCCCCTCTTTTCCTTTTGCCTTCAGTCTTTCCCAGCATCAGGGTCTTTTCCAAGAGTTGGCTCTTCACATTAGGTGACCAAAGTGTTGGAGCTTCAGCTTCAGCCCTTCCAATGAATTCAGGATTGATTTCCTTTAGGATTGACTTGTTTGAGACTTCACCAGCACCATGATTTGGAAGCATCAGTTCTTCAGTGCTCAGGCTTCTTTTTGGTCCAACTCTTCACATCCATTCATGACTACTGGAGAAACCATAGCTTTGACTAGACACACCGTGGTGGGCACACTGATGTCTCTACTTTTTAATGTGCTGTCTAGGTTTGTCATTGCTTTCCTTCCAAGAAACAAGTGTCTTTTAATTCCATGGCTGCAGTCACTGTCCACCTTGATTTTGGAGCGAAAGAAAATAACACCTGTCACTGCTTCTACTTTTTTCCCTTCTGTTTGCCATGAAGTGATGGTTCTTTGAGGTGCTCAAGTAAAGGTGACTTCTAATAAATTTTCTTTTTTGCTTAAAGTAGCCCAATTTGTTTTCCAGTAACTGGAGCTATTTATGACGTAACTACAGAAGTGGTTTAGTTTATATAGCTGAAGAAATGCCTTCTCTCCTCATTATTTTTCCTTCAACCTTTCCTCATTAATAAATATCCTCTCTAAACCTCTCACTCTCCTACTCTAGACACTTTCTAGAATCTGCTTTGCTTTTTATTGTATTATTCCTAGGGGCTAAGCAGTCTTCTTACAATAAAACATAGTGTATAATACTTCAGGTGCAGTCTGGGAAAGACATGGTTATTTAGTTGGAAATAAACTCCCCAGAGGAGACCTACTTTTGTTCTCGTTCCATGCTTTACTTTCTTAAGACCCTGGGAAGTTGTCTTTTGGTCTTGGTTTTCTCTTCTGTAAAATGGGAAGATTGGATTAGGTCCTTTTTAAAGCCACTCCTTGATGTCCTGATGTTACATGGTGTGATTATTTTAGGAGCAGTGCAAAGTAATAGTTGGGAGTAAATACTGCTTTTATTTCAGAATTATTTCTTGCAGTTCTGTCAGAGATTACATTGACTTTTTTTGGTAGCTCTTCATTCCCTGATTTTTCTAAGTTTCCAGCCAGCTTTTACTTCAATTACTGCTTGTATAAATGAGCATTTGAACTGTTGAAGAACTTTATATTTTTTAATTGTTGGTCTGGGCTTGTCTTTGCACCCTGCTGACTCTTTTGTATTTTGCCTTACCCAGTTTAATACACACCTTTGTTAAGTGGCAACATTATGTTGTGGAAAGCACTGGACCAGAAATCAGACTTGGTCTGAAGTTCTCTTGCCTACACTTTCGAACAGTGTGACCCTGAACAAGTCATGTAATCTCTTAAATCCTCAGTTTCCCTGTCAGAGGATGGATGATGGCTTCCACGTATACTTCATGGGTCTGTTGGGTGTGTCAGATGTGGAGAAACTACTTAATAATTGTAGTATTCTGTTGTCATCAGTCATCAAAACCATTTCTTGAAAATGTTGAATGGACTCCTTTGACTGACTTTCTTCCATGACTACTTGGTCATTTAATCTCAGTGTATTTAAAGAGTGGACAGATTTGGATTAGACTTTGGGTTTTTGTGTGTCTTATTTTAATGCTTTTTACTAGCTACTCTGAAAATATGGTGGCCTCTGGGTTAGTAGCTGCTTGACTCATTTCTGGAAAGATGATGGCCGTCTGATAACTATAACAAGTCCACATTCTACCCCTACTCTGGCCGCAAGGGATCTGTTTTTTGGCACCTCTCTTGGGAAGGGAGTCCTTTTCAGGCTGGACTTTGTAGAAGCTGGGCCTCTTTCTGTGATCTTAAGGATCCTCAGGGGCAGTTCTATAGCTAAACTTTGTGTGTGCATGCACGCTCAGTCTCTCAGTCAACTCTTTGGGACCTTATGAACTATGGCCCACCAGTCTCCTGTGTCTGTGGGATTCTCCTGGCAAGGATACTGGAATGGGTTGCTATTTCTTTGTCCAGGGGGTCTTAACCCAACCAGAGATCGAACCCACATCTCCTGTGTGTCCTACATTGGCAGGCACATTCTTTATCACTGAGCCACCTGAGAAGGCCAAATTCAAACTGAAACACCATCAGTCCTCCTGCTTCTAAGCCTTCAGACTCAGATGAAACTACACCATTGGCTCTCATGGGCCTCCAGCTTACTGACTGCAGACCTTGGAACCTCTCAGCCGCCATGAATTCCTTATAATAAACTTTGTCCATTGTTACTCTAATGTTTCTTTTGAACCTAGAGGTGCAGGTGGCATGGAATAGAAATTGGAGTTCTGAATAAGCATCACTCATTGTATACAGGTTGTCAGAACAGCTGCTTGCGATCCACTGTAGTAGTTTGTGTGGTTAGAATCATGCCACTTGCCCCTTCTCACGGGTGCTGCGTAGTGACGGGTCTTACAGTTGAGATGGGAAGGCATAAGGAGCAGTGATAGCTTGTGCTGCTTGCCTTCCTCTCGTTTGAATCAAAACTTACTCCATGGCTCATCCTGGGGGTTCATGGTTCTATCATTTGACTGGAATGTGCAATTCAATCTGGAGGTATTTCTGAAACAGTTCTCTCCCAGTCGGTGAACTTTGAGACATGTCAGCTTGGCAGTTCTGACACTCTTATAGAACACTTCTAGAGAATCTAAGCTAAGTACTTCAGCCTTGTTATTTTCACTGAACTAAAGCATAAGTGTTTGTGATGCACTAGCCAGGTTTTTCTGTTGTCACCTTCAAGATGAGGAAAATTGGTCTTTAATTCATGTTGTTGTTGTTTAGTCGCTAAGTTGTATCTAACTCTTTGTGACCCCACGGACTATAGCCTGCCAGGCTCCTCTGTCCCTGAGGTTTCCCAGGCAAGAATACTGGCGTGGGTTGCCATTTCCTTCTCCAGGGGATCTTCCCAACTCTGGGATCAAACCCACGTCTCCTGCATTGGCAGGCAGATTGACCACTGAGCCACCAGGGAATCCTCTTTAACTCATGACCTAGTACGTATATAGACATTTAAAAATCTAATCTGTAAAAGGGGTTTTACTGTTAACTGTTTTTGAAAGTAGTATTAACAAATATGTCACAGAACTTATTTTAAGAACAGATTCCACCTGTATTTCTTATTGTTTCATTTGCTCAGACTAATTGGGCATCTTAATTTTGCTTGGAATTTATATGCTGCCCTATCCTGAAGATTCCAGAGATATAAATGAATTCAGAGAAACAACATCTAGTCCATCAGTAACAGATCTAGATATAACTCAGGAGCTTGTGACTGAGGCAAGGCTTTTGGCATTTCTTAGGCTATACTGAGAGAGGCAGGGAGACAGACAGACAGACAAACATAGAAGAAAGGAGGAAAAGGGGGAAGGATATTGGTTGTGGGTTTTATGAGCTTGTGCAGTAGGCTTATCTTAGGAAAAGTATTAATACAGCTGAAGCCGTATTGCCTTCTGTTTTTGCTCTGATAGGGTTAACCATGCTTTTGCTCTTCATCCCAATTGCAGGTGTGTTCATCCTCGAGGAGGTGTGATTCAGAGTGTTTCTTCATGGAAGCATGGCTCCAGCACACAGTATGTTAGCGCCCGGCAAACACAGTCATGGACTGCTGTGGCTCCTCAGCAGACTTGGGCTTCACCTGCAGAAGTTGTTGACCTCACACTGGATGAGGATAGCAGACGCAAATACCTGCTGTAATACAATGTCACTGTGTTTCCTCTGCACTGTTCCCCTCTACTTCCTCCTCCTCCTCCTCTTTGTGACATGGAAGTTCATTGTCATAGCTTCAGCCTCAGAAGCTGTTTGTGGCATTTGTATAATCAAAAACTCATGGAAAATTGCTCTCCTTCCCCCTCCTTTTTTTTTTAAATTAAAAGAAGTCACTTAGGAAAATAACTTATCACAGAGAAAAGAATTTCTTTTCTTGTTTCCCTCAGTAGGAATATGAGAATGATGACGTTTATAAGACAACTTCATTTTACTTGGTGACTTTCAGTCTTGGGGAAACTCTGCCCTCCTTTTAGAATGGTATTTTAATTACCAGGTAAAATGGATTTTAGTTTCTGAGTCTTGTATTTATTTTTCTGTGTAATAAAATTAATATGTAGACTTGACCACTGTCAGCCCACCCATTGGCACTCCTATCTTAGGGCATTTGCACACATATTAGTCAGGTCCTTATTGGCACCTAGTAGGGCATGTGCATTGAAAACCTGTCCTTAAAAATAGAAGACAGAAGTTAACTTTTTCTTTTAGCTTAAGTCTTCTGCCTTCTTTCCTAACTTTGCTCCTGGCTGACTTCCCACAACCCAAATAATTAACATGCCCTCTTTGTGTTTATAAATACTGCTAAGGTGACTTAGTTGATCTCCTTGTTGCAATAATTCATAACCCTTTGGAAAATATCTCCTTGTAAGGCAGAGGCATTTCAGATAGATACCCACCATGAGGTTTGAGCATCTGAAGAGAGTATTGAGAGATCCCTTTCCCCCTCCCTGGTTTGTTCAATGGGAGAAACAGAACCTATTACTTAGGTAGACTATGCCTAAGTACATAGCTAGTAATATGAAAATTGTGTGACTTCTAAGGCTATGGGCACTTGTAAATCTGAGAGGACAATGCCTTTTTCCATAGCTAGTCTCTCCAAAAAGGATGCATAACAACTGTTCAATGCTTGAGCTGAAGTTGACCTGATGCTGTATTTGGGTATTTTTCTCCTCTACCTTTTAAAAGTGGAAAGATCAAAATGTATCATAAAAATCAGATACGAAGCACATTAATGGCACTGTAGATTTTGCAGTATCTAACAGGAATTGTAAGGGGTAGTAGGAGCTTCAGGGAATTCAGGAAATGCCAGTGTTGGAGTTCCATGGCATTAGTTACTACCTTGTTTCCTATAACGTAGTTCCTAGTGAATTACTTTACAAGCAATACCTAGAGTTAGAACACTATATGCTGTGCACAGGGAACAGTGGAGTAATGCTGGCGTAGAAGACCTCACTTTGTGTTTTTCCACAGCTTTTGTGTGCTTTTTTCTTTTTGGTTTCCATTTTCACCATACAGTGTGGCTATAGCCCTTTGCCTCCCTTCCCAAATGTCTCGGTGGCTCTTCCTTATCGTGAGAGCATGAGAAGGACTGTGTTCAGCTTCCATTCAGTGGACACGCATTTACCAAGTGCCTGTTCTGCATGAGGCACTGTGTGGGGTGGTGCTGTGGGGCTGCTGTGCTGAGCAAGACCCCCCACATGCACACGAGTCAGAGTCTGCCTGGCTCCACAAGCCTGGCCTTTCCTTCTGTATTTTGTAAAGACTCGTCTGTTCCTTCACCCTTCTTCCTGCTGTTTGAGTTCATCTGTATATCCTTCTATGGGAGTATATTTAAGCATGTCTTCTCTTCTGATAACATCTCATTTGATCTGGCCTCTGTTGTTCATCAACTTTTTATTTTCCTATGTATGTACTTTTAATAGATGAGGCTTTTGAAGAGATCGTAAACCTCCAGTTTTAGCCCCTCATACATGGCCACAATTCTAGGCAAAAACCAAAGACCCAGAGGCCAGAGCAAAATAGGACCTTCTGCAGATTCACTACTGGTATATCCTTGGACCGTCACATTTTACTTTAGGATTAATTTATTGAATTTTACTGTTACACATTGTTTTTGACTTGAATTAAAATGCTAGACAAAGCAGAAATGTACAATTTCTGGTCTGTATTTTCCAGGAATATCATTGGGGAAAGGATAGAGTTATATGACTTGAAGTTTTTGCAGCTTATTTTTCTCCCAGTATCAGGGCAGAGCCCCATTTTATTTCATTTTTAATTTAATTTTTTGCTACACCTGGTGGCTTGTGGGATCTTAATTCCCCAACCAGGGATCAAACCCACGCCCTCAGCAGTGAAAGCGCAGAGTCCTAACCACTGGACTGCCAGGGAATTCCCCAGAGCCCCATTTTAAAGAACTTTTTTGCATTACCTGTTCTTATGTTAGCAGTATGTTTTGTTCACTTCCATATAGCAGGTGATTTCCCAGGGCATATTTTCTTTAGTCCCTCACGGTCATCCTTTAATGAGAATTCTTTCAGTGTGTTGTAGGCACTCTGGGTTGGGAACAGAGAGTGAAGTTTTAACCAAGCTCTTTTATGGCTTTTTGCTTTTGTATTGGGTTAAAGTTTGCCCTTACCTGTCCCTTTTCCACCACCCTGACTACCTGGCTTAGTGCACCAGCACGAAAATTAAGATGCAGAAAGCAGGGAGGGGAAGGGATGGTGGAAATAGTAGCTTTTCTCCCTACTAGTTTGGGACTTTTCCACCTTCTAACTAACTATAGAGAGACTGTGTTTCACCTCTTCTTTGGTTGCCAGGTCCAGGAGAGTAGGGATATGGTTTCTGGCAAGCTATTAATGATAAAATTCTGTGGTAAATATTCTGACATTTTAAATTTCTTTAAAGGGGATCTTTTCTAACCAGTTTTGCACTTGGTAGCATAAACACTTTATACTTCACAGTCTCTTCAAAGTAATATCTCTGCTAAAATGGTACACTTTGGTCACAGATTGGTTTATGGCACCAACATGGCTAAGTGCCCCCCTTCCCTCAGTTTGAAACCACAGAGTGGTAACTTCGCTACTGCATATTGCCCTGCGAGATGTAGTTGCTGCTTGCTTCATTTTGATGGAAGGGGCCAAACTGAATGGACTCCATTATTCATAGCAACTGAACATCCCATAAACTCGGCTTTCATTTTACCAGTTGTGAATATGAACATCTAATTTGCTAATTTAGTCAGTCGTTCATTGTTACTTTTAGCAAATTAGCACCATAGGTAATTTAAAAACAAATTTGTTGCCTGCTTTTTATATATACTGTGTTATAAGGTTCTTGAAAAAGCTGGGGGCACAATTTTGTCTTTTAAAGTTTTTTTTTTTTTTCAAGGCAAAGAGCTCCCCCCAACCCGTTTCTCAGTATGTGTATGATGCGACTTCCATGTATATATAAAAATGACTGCGCCCTAACCAAACTTCCTCAGATTGTGCACTGTTTGTTTAAAATAATCACGTATTTTAGTCCAATGCTGTTGTATTTTTCATTTTATTTAAAACACTACGTACTTCTTATTCTTTTAACAAGTTTTAAAGGATAGTGATCTTAAAAAAAAAATCACTGGATAACTAGGAAATAACTTTTTGTTGTTGTTTTGTTTTTTAAAGAGTACAAAGGTCTTTAAAGCCTTTTGCTCCTCTTACCGTGAAAATGAAATGTTAGCCATTGTATGGCTAGGAACCAATGCACTTGGTGGTTAACAGATCTGCTGTTGCTGGAGCGTGGACTTGATGCAGTGACGACAAATCATTGCTTAGAATTAATGTTTTAAAATGTGCAACTCTAGTTTTTAAAATAGACTTTGGTTCTTCTTTACGTTCATTATTTAGTTTTTGTTTTCATTTAGTATTTAATGGTCTTTGGAGAAAAAAAATAAAACAGAGTGTTATATATATATTTTTTGGTGCAAGATAAGATTTTCTGTTTTTTGAAATAAGTCTGTAGCATAAAGGTTAAACTATTTTAAGACAAAATAAAATAGAGTGTATTTAAACAAAGATAATTTCTGAGGATTTTTTTTTTCCTGTCTGCTTCAGTTAATTAGATGGTGCCTGGAGCAGCTCCCAAGTTAGCTTTTGGATGTGAGAGTGAATTATATTTTGTTATCAGATCTTATTGTTTAAGTTGCCTGATTTTTTTCCAAGCAACAGCTGTATCCTACTCCTAGAATGTTTTGCAATTGGCCTTTGGTGTATTAGATCTAGATAAAAATAGTTTTGTACTGGCTTTCCTGTAGCCCCCACTTCCCGTTCCAGTTTGAACCCGTGAGATTTCAAAGTCAACTAAAGGCTCCCTAGTGCTTGACCCCTTTGCTCCTGGGAACAAAAGTCAGCTGACAGTTACTTCCCAGAGTTCAACGTGCCAGGGTAAAATGCCATGACTGCGCGCACTTTGCTCGTGGTTCAAGCAAATATAGGATTTTCAAAAATAGCCTAAAGAATTTTCCTCCTAATTTGGTTCTATTTTCAGGTTTTTAATTTGGTTATCAAAATGATAGGAACTACTGTATTAGCATTTTATTACTTTTGTAACTCCACATCAAGGAGAATGAGGAACCAGAGAGAGTAAGGCCTATGTTTATTTAAATATTCACTCCTGGATCTCTTCATGTTCATCGAATTTTTGTTCTCCTTGCACTGGAAAGAGACCTGTTATCAGGAAATGTTTTTAGTTTTTGAAAATGGTTCTTTTATACCACCTTGTGTCTGAGACCTACTAGACATGTTAGTACCTGTGAGGAGCTTCTTTTCTTGGGGTCTGGAGGAAATTTTTTTACTTAGAGTCTTGCTTCTGAATCCTTTTGCCCTTGGAAGCTGCTTCTGAATAGACAAGGCATGAGTAAGTAAAATAATCAGTAGCTTGTAATTAATCTCATTCTGACTTCCTCTTTCTATCTTACGCTGGCTTTTGGCCTTGCCTTCTCTTGAAAGTAAAAGTGTTAGTCGCTCAGTTGTATCCAACTCTTTGCGACCCCGTGGACTGTAGCCTGCCAGACTCTTCTGTTCATGGGATTCTCCAGGCAAGAATACTGGAGTGTGAGTTGCCATTTCCTTCTCCAGGGGATCTTCCCAACCCAGGGATCGAACCTGGGTGGATCACCTGCATTGCAGGCAGATTCTTGACTGTCTGAGCCACTAGGGAGGCTTCCCTTATTTGTATTTTTTTCACAGTAGATGACAGCTATTTATAACTTTAATCTTAATAGAGAAAAATTACATAAATCTTTACGAAATATCTCTTCAGCTCCAGTTTTGCAACTGAAATAATACGGTGAATTTCTTGTAGGTTTTATTTTAACAATATTGCTGATCTATAAAAGAGTGATTCTGCTAGGTTACTGGTAGGTATGATTTTCTTTACTTCCTTGACTCTGTGTTTGGGAGCCCTGGTTTACAGAATTAGAGGAGTTCCTGGACTATACAGTGGAGCTTTTGACTGGGAGAATCTGCCTGGAACAGAAGAAGGCAGTGGCAAATACTGGAAGGAGCAATGAACTCAGAAAAAGATGCTTGTGATTATCGTGAACATCATTGAGATGTGGAAAGAGCATCCAGTAGCTCAACTGAGGTTGTGACACTGTTGGCTCAATACAGCTGCCATTGCACTGCTTTGTGGGTAGCATGCCTTCGAGGTGGAGGTGACTTTAGGCAAGGATCCCTTTGTGTAGCGAGGATTCACCACTTCTTTCCTTTCTGCCAAGCCCTGAGATCTCATTTGGTAGGTGGATGTGAGTCAAGGATGAGAGTGAGTGCTGGCAATGAAGTTAACCCTCAGAAAGGAGGAGGCAGCAGTGGCTGGGTTGGTCTGCTCACAGGTCCTGGGCTTGCAGGTGGGGTACATCTCTTGGTTGTAAATTCTGTTGATCTAACTTGTTACTCTTTGGCAAAGGAAACTATCTGGTACCAGTTTTTTCCTTTGTGTTTTGATAATTGACACCTCAGAGGAGTCATTCTGTTTCCTTTCCGTGATTGCTCTCTTATAAGAATGGGAAGGTGAAATGTTGTGGACAGTCGAGCCCTTACACTTGGGCTTGTGTCTAAAGGAGGCAAGTCTGACTTTAGGATGGATCTGCATCTGCAGTACGAGGGACATCAGACCAGAGGGCAGAGGGAATGATATTTACAAAGCCTGAACCAGCGTGCAGGAGACCCCAGAAAGACTATCTGACTGCTAAGGGATTTGATTTCTACGCCTTAAAATGGAGCATTTCTAAAACTTCTTTTCTTAGATTAAAAGATAGGGATGTGTTTTTTTAGGGGATAATTCATTGTTCTGCAGAGCCATCGCTTTTCAGGTAGTAATATAGGAGAATGGCTCACTCCAAAAGGCTGTTTTACAGTTTTGTCACCTCACAAGTGTTTTGAAGGCATTGGATAATGAACACTCACAAAACCTTTAATTTGTACAAACTCTTTTATTTTCAAAGTTTTAAAAGAATCTGTATTTCAAAATTTCCACATGGGGTTAAGAAGTGGTACAGATTGTTATCCTCATTTTGCAGATTGGAAGACTGAGAACAGCAGAATAATATATCCAGATTTACAAAGTTTGACTTAGCGAGAGAAGATTTTTTTTTCTTGTGGTCCAAATTAGGACTTTCTAACTTTAAGAAAAACAAAAACCTCTTTTCTCCACCTTATTTTTCATTCATTCTTATTGCTACTGATTCTACTTTGTTCTGGCCTGAACTGAATTGGAAGAAGTCTTTCCCAAGAAGGTAATGTTTGATTGGTTGCCTTTTTTCTCAGGCAAGTGGTCACAGATTTAAACATCAGAACCACACACCTGCGTATGCCTCTCAGCCCCAGCTCAGGATGGCCATGAAACTTCTTTCTGCAGACAGATTCCCTGTCTCACAGTTTATGGAATAGGAAAATACAGATGGTCAATAAACACAGAAAACATGCTCTGGTTCACTACTAATTATGGAAATGCATGCATATTACAGGACACCATCCCACATAGGAAGAAGCAGTTAGGATTACAGTTAAATCCAATAAGGAGGCAGGACAGTGGCAGCTCACTTGTTGGCTTGTTTGAGCATAATTTGCTACAGCTATTTTGGAAAACAGTGAAATTGTCTAGTAAAACGCTGAATATGTATATACCTCAAGCTGTAGACTGACTGGGTCTCTCTTCCCTCCCTTGCATATGTTGAAGCTCTCCTACCCAATGTGAGGTTATTTGGAGGTAAGACCCTTCACAGATAATTAAATTTATATGAAATCATGAGGGCAGAGCCCCCATGGTGTGATGAATCCATGTTCTTATTAGAAGAGGAGGAGACCTCAGCCTTACATGTAAGACAGTACGAAGGCAGCTGTCTGCAAGCCAGGAAGAGGACTCTCAGCCAGGCCTGACCATCCCAGCACCCTGATCTTGGATTTGCAGCCTCCAGAACTGTGAGAAAAAAATGTCTTTTGTTCAAGCCACCACTCTCTATAGTGTTTTGTTGTGGCAGCCCAAGCTGGCTAAGATACCCAAAACCCAGCAGTTACACTATCTGGGATAATACCCTTGAGCAACTTTTATTTAAACTGTGGTAGTAACCTAGGTAGAGAAGTCATGAAATCAGTTCAGTGTCTATAAACCATCTTTTGTTTATTTAAGGAGATATTAACAACATAGAAATAGCAGGAGACAATATTGTTACACAAAACTTCTGTTATATACTGATAAACATCTACATACAAATATATGTATGTGTACCTAGGGTCAAAATATATATTTTATTTATTTTTACTGTGGATTGCAGTAAGAAGATATGGAAAGCCATGGTTCTAAAGGAACTGGTTTATGTGCTCAGAAATGTTTAGTGTTAGTGTTTAGTTTTTCCTAGTTTTCGGCTATTTCAACATGGATGTTCCTCTATAGAACAGGTAAACATTGTATTTATAGAACATTTAGACACTGTGAAAATTAATGAACTAGAGCAATATTTATACACTTAAATTAGTTATATCAACATGGATAAACATCAGCACTGTGAAGTGGGGGGAAAGCAAGTTGCAGAATATGTATGTACTACATGATGCCATTCATATGAAGTTAAAAGACAAAGTAACACCACATTTTGGTAAAATACTGATGCACACATAGTAGGAGTATAAAGAAATGCACGAGAATAATAAACACCAAATTCAGAGTGATGGATACCTCTGGATATGGGAGGTAGGGAGGGGACACAGGGATTTCGAGTTTATTGGCAGAATTTCTTAAGCTGGGTAGTGGGGACACATGTATGTTGTTATTGGCACCTTTATGTATATCTTAAATATTTCATAATAAAATTAAAGATTGTTTTCTGTCTCCAGTAGAAGGAATAAAAGTTCTTTATGACATTGCAGATGATATTAATGGAAATGAGTAAGATGTGAAGCTGATTCCTTTTAGATGCCTGCAGCACCTTTTGGATGTATCACCGTAAGCAACGAAAGCAATTTGATAATTTGGGCTTTAACAAAACCAATTTTATGCTTCAAAGGACAACATCAGGAAAGTGAAATGACAACCTGTGGAATTGGTAAAAAAAAATACTTATAAATCTTATATCTGATAAGGGTCTCGAATCTAGACTATATAAAAACTGTTCCAAGTCAATAATAAAAGACAAAAAAAAAATTAAAAAAACCTATAGACATATCTCCCAGGAAGAGATACAGTTGGTCAATAACACTTGAAAAGAGGCTCGGCATCTTTAGTCATCAGGGAACTGCAAATCCAATCCACAGTGAGATACCACTTCACACCTGCTAGGACCACGAAAGTCAAAAAGTCAAATAGCAACAACCGTTGGTAAGGAATTAGAGAAGTCAGAAGTCTCATAGATTGCTGATGGGAATATAAAAAAGGTACAGCTACTTTGGAAAACAATTTGTTTTCTCAAATGGTTAAATGTGACAGTAATTGAAGGCGGGCATGACCAACTTTGTTATGGGGTGTGACCTGCCCTGACCCTGAGATGCAAGTTCACCTGGAGATCTACCCTCCATGGAGAGAGGGGCAGCTTGCTGAGGGTGAAGATAATTCAGCAAGAAACGAACCATTCCCCACTGAAATATAAGTGCTTGTCCTCAAGGCAGGTCAGGACCATTGCCTGTGAGCTCTTGAGACCTGCCCCAGGTTTTTGCCCAGAAAGCTTACAGCCATCGCGAGAGACCGTTTCTGACAGCTGACATCCCACTACAGCGGCCCTTACTGCATCCTTTGGGCAGTGAGTCACATGGGGTCAGAGTGGGGGCAGTTTCTCGCCAGACATGCCCCTGCCCTCTGTGAGATTCTGCTGCAATTGCCACCCCCACTTGCCTGGTCTCCAGCTCCTGAGAGTCGCTGTCACTGCTGAGAGTTCGAGGTGTCCCTCGGATGCTGAGGCAGAAAACACCCTTAGGACCTTAGTTTTATGTAGTGCTGGGTTATCCAGTTACCCGGTTTCATCTAGTTAGTAATTTTCCACTTCCCAAAGTAGAGGGCTGAATTCTGCTGATTAGCTTTTTGGGCTCTTGGCAGAGTAGGTTCGTTTGTTGTGACATTAAAGCTGTATACCATTAAAAATGCGAACCTTGCACTCAGTGTTAAAACATGCAAAATCTTCAGCATAGGCATCAACCAGTCAGAACCCGCACTGAAAGTAGGGCTCAAGCAAGTTCCTGTGGCAGGTGTCGGATTAACCCTATCATTGCTGGACTGCAGATCCTGGGGAGCGACCAGGATGGTCAGAAGGGTACGCCAGGGCTAGGGCATAGGTCAACTGCGATTGAAATGTGTCATTATTGTAACAACTGATAGGACCAAACTAGTGTATACTGTCACTAAGTCAGTCTTGCCTTCACCTAACCTGTCTGTGCCTCAAGTTGCTAACTCATTTAAAGTGGGGCTGGGAGGACTCCCCTGATGGGATTGTCTTAAGGAGTAAATGAATCCAGGGCCAAGTTGATGGCAGCAGTCTTACCAGCTCTGCACCAATCAACGCTATTCAGCTGACTCAGCCAGGAAGCATGTAGACCAAATTAAACTTGTCTTTAGGCTGCTAACAAATCTCATGGTCGCAAAGTTAAACTCTTGGAACATCTTTTCAGAAGTGAAATGCTTCAAAGGAAGCAATCAGCAGTTTGGGTATGTGATAACTGGCATGGGGTGGTGAAAATTAGAATGTCCCAAGGTCTGCCATAACTGCTAACAAGCTGTGTGACCTCCCGGGGTCAGCCACCTCTCTGGATCTCAACTTCTTCATCTGTGAAGGGAGTATGCATGCAGGCCTACCACTGCAGTGAGGGGGGCCCACCCTCATCCTGTAGGCTGCTGAGACCCAAACTCCAGGTGCGTCTCTGTAAGGGGCAGAGAAAGGTAGCTCAGGGAGCTGTGGTCACGCTCATCCTTGGTCTGGTGTATTGCCTGAGTACATCGCTCTGGTTGGCTGGACAGCCTGAAGAGAATAGAGGCCGATTTTGTGTCATCAGTCTCATCAGCCCTGTAACCTGAATCAATCCTATTTGACTTAGCTCAGCCAGGGTCTGTGTGGGCCAAACAAAACTGGTCTGCAGGCCTGACTTAGCCTGCAGGCTGCCAGTTTGCTGCTTCTGTACCATGCAGATTTCACTGGTGCAGCAAATACTAAATGCTTCTTATGTTCTAGGCACTGGGCCAGACCGCAGGGACACAAAGGTGACTGGAAGTCAGCCCTCACCCTCAGGTCACTTACTCCATCTGGTGTAACAAACCGTTGTCACAAAGCCTGACAAGCGCTAAGACAGAGCTCAGTGCAGTGGAAACAAGAAGGCTCCCTGAGCCAGTTTTGGGGTGGAGTGAACAAATGGAGGAAGAGCTTGTGCAGACAGTGTTGGTGAGCTAAGTTTGCAGGATGTCAGGAACTCTGTGAGGTCAGGGGAGATAGAAGGTGGAGGGTGTGGGTGGATGCTGTTCCAAAGCTCTGGAAAACATGGAGGTGAGAAGGAAAGCGTGGCTCTGGAGGAACTGCAGCTGGCGGGGAAGTGGGTGAGTGCTGGAGGCTGGAGTTGGGAGCCATGAGGCAAAGGGCCTTGAATGCCTCACTAGCATCTCAGATGCTCTGGCTGTTGATCTCCACCAATAGAATGTGTATTACCCTCAAAAAGCCTGCATTTTGAGGCAGAAAATGAACATCTAAACATATGCAATGGAGCTGTACCTCAAATGATGGGAACCCTAAAGTATTATATGGAGGAGGAGGAAGCAGCTTTTCCTAGCAAGGAAATGGGGAATTGGAAGTGGGAAATTTGATGAGGAAGCTTGTGCAGGAATTGAACAGTTACATGAACAAGGCTGTCTCAGGTGGTAGGATGAACAGGGAGGAGAAATCAGAATAAAGAAATCAATTTATGAGGTTGCGTCTTCATGATTTAGTTAGAATATGGGGGTATTCAGCATGTGAGTGAGGAAGGAAGAGTCAGGAAGAGAGGTTCATGGGTTATTACATCCACTGAGTGGGAGATGCAGAGAAGGACTCAGGTATAGGGACTGCAGCAGAGGCTTTGGGGTGCCCCACGTCAGCCCTCTGAGATGACAGGTTATTGCCCTTTGTACTCTGCCTTAAGAAGGAGACAGCACCACGTGCCATGTCCCTCTTTGGCTTTGGGACACCAATACTACTGCAGTTGGAAGTACTGTTGCCGTTATGCATTGAGCCACTTAGAGCAAGGAAGTGCTCTTCAGCAAACCCAGGCTAGAATATAAGCTTCCTTGCTGCTTGTACCATTATGACACAGTAAATTCAGTGGTGCTGGAGGTATTTTTGATGGATTAGGGTGTGGTGTGGAGTCTGGCAAGCCCCAGTAGGAGGGGGGTGCCATGGGATCCTACAGGTTTTGGAGTCAAGGCTGTGCCTTCTGTAGCAGAGAACTATTCACCACTTGAAAAGCAGCTCCCAGCACGCTCTTGGGCCCTGACCATGCAGCATCAATTGACCAAGGCATCAGCTGCTCATGATGAGCTGAGTTTTGTACCATTCATGTGTCCCTCCTGTTGTACCAACAGGAGTCCGGTCTAAGATGGAAGTAGTACACCTAGGATTGGGCAAAAGGCCAAGGGGCATGAGTAAGCTGCACAGACTTGCTAGCTGCACAGGCTTCTTCCCCAGACCTCCCAGGCACACCCCCGTTGTGTAGATGGCTCTCCCTCAGTTCACACCAAGCATTTTCTTGTGACAAGCTGCTGGAGGAAGAAAGACCCCAGTTCTGGTTCAATGTGTTGATGTTAGCCAAAAACAGACTGCTGGTTTCACTAAAGCCCCAGCAGGGTAGCCCTGAAAGACGAGTGGAACCTCTCCCAGTGGGCAGGACTTGCAGCAGTGTATCTGTCCATCAGTGTGCTCTAGAGGGAGAAGTCTATGTATTCCGTAAGGATCTGTATTGGGGGCTACGACAAAGGAGCTTGGTTGGTCGGTCAGGCCTGAAGGGAGAAAAAAGAAAGGCAAGGAGGTCAGGGGAAGCAGCACGTGGGCAATCCTATGGGAGTGGGCACAAAGCGTGTGGGTCGTCATTATGTTCCTGCTAATGTTTGCCAGAGACCACCCAGCACAGAGGAAGTGCTCAACAGCGTGACGCCCTGTGGAGGTCAGCCTTGTTCTCGGCCACTGGGGCTTGCACAATGAGCCCACGAATAGGGTAGCCATGGGGAGGCATGGAGGCTAGGCAGGGGCTCCCTTCAAGGTGGTGCTGTTCACCGCCATTGCTGACCGATGTGTCAGCTCAGAGACAGGCTCCAAGTCCTTGAGCAGCCAGCTACTTGAGGAAAGTTCATTACATTCGGCCCCTTCCACCTTGGAAAGAGCAGCGACTCCTCCTTCCTGGGATTGATACCTATCCTAGCATCCATCTGAGGGTTTACAGAGTGCCTGACTTATTTACATGTGATGCCTCATAACATCACACCTAAGAGACCCATCTTATGGTCAGGGAAGTGTGCTGATGGGTATGTGATCACGGAATCCTCTGGTCTGATATATATCAAATTGCTGGAGGTTGTGGATCTCATAGGATGATAGAATGATTTGCAAAAACAGCTAAGGTCCCAGCTTGAGGAAGACACTAGGTTACTGTCACCCAGAGTGGACCTGTTCTATGGCACTGAGTCCCTAGTTGCAAGAATACACAGGTCCAGGAATCAAGGGTGAATGTAGAATTGGTCCCTTTCCCCATCACTCTCAGTGGTCCACTCGTAACAGGTGAGAGGACGTCTGGAACTCAGGAGATGCACTCAGAAACGTGTGTGTCTTGAACTCAGGGCTTCCCTGCTTGGTGGTATCAGAAGAATGGGCTCTTGTAACAACTCTGAGCTGACACGGCCAAGTCCGCTGAGGGCTCAGCCTCCTCGGGGATGTAGGTCTGAGTCATCGCATCAGGCAAACACCTAGACCAAAGAGAATCTTGAAGAGGTGGTGGAGAAGGAAGGTAGCGATCAGCAGTGTCGCCCTCTGGACCTGCTGTAGCAGCGAGTCAGGTTGTAACCTGTCCCATTAACTCTCCTGTACAAACTGTTTTCACTAGAATAATTATGGCTGACCACTACCTTGAGTGGAGAAGGAAATGGCAACCCACTCCAGCTTCTTGCCTTGAGAATCCCATGGACAGAGAGAGGAGCCTGGTGGGCTACTGTCCTTGGGGTCACAAAGTGCCGGACACAACTGAGCGACTGAGCACTACCTTGAGGCCTCTGTGACTGAATAGACTTACTGTGGATCTGAGTGGTGCAGAGGGATAGACTTGGGGGCCCTGCACTGCATCCCCTTCATTAGCCTCTGATTTCAGCTGCAGCCGTGATAGGTCTTTGTGAGCTTAGACTCGTGTTGATTGCACCCCCAATTCAAGCACACGGTGTGTGCCATTTTGGTATCTATTCTAGAGCCTTCTTTTAAGCCACAGGAATCTGTTTCACTTGTGTCATTCAAACAGCACAGAGGGATTTCCCTGGTGGTCCAGTGACTAAGACTCCATGCTTCCAATGCAGGGGGCCCAGGTTCAATCTGTGGTCAG
>NW_011494742.1:466021-469951 GCF_000754665.1 Bison bison bison | reverse complement strand
AGATCCCACATGCCGCAACTAAGACCCAGCACAGCCAAATTAATGAATAAAAATAAATATTAACAAATAGGTAACCCAGAAGCCCAGAAGTTGGGGAAGTTAATGGCCCTGGGCATACATGCTCAGTCACTAAGTCATGTCCAACGCTTTGCGACCCCATGGACTATAACCCGCCAGGCTCCTCTGTCCATGGGATTCTCCAGGCAAGAATACGGGAATGGGTTGCCATTTCTTCCTCCAGGGGTTCGTCCCAACCCAGGGATCGAACCCACATCTCCTGTGCCTCCTGTATTAGCAGGAGAACTCTTTAATTGAGCCACCTGGGAAGCCAGATGGCCCTGGGACAACCCGCTAGAATGGAGGATGGGAGCCAGTGGATGGATGCTCTCACCTCGTCTGCACTAGGTGGGGGTTAAATGCCTAGCCTCACATCTGTGGGAGCGGGTAGACAAATCTGGGGGGGCATTCTTCATGCTTCTTTGGAGAGTCAGTGGGATTGAGGCCCCCCACCCCAACGCTGCTCATAGCAGTAGCTTTGATGTTGGACCTCATATTGGCTTTTCCTCCTTTGCTCTGCCTCCTCCGTTCCTCACTCCTATTTCCTGAGACCACTCTCTAATTAAACTGCCTACATCTGAATGCTTGTCTCAGGCTCTGCTTTTGGGAGAATCTCAACCAAGACAGGAAGAGGCCGAGTTCACTAAGAACTTGACGTGCTGAGGAGACAGAGTGGAAACAGGCAGCAGGCAGTGGCCGTGTGTTTGGAGATGTAGATTTATACATGAGCATAAAGTACAGATAAAAATGACAACCACACCGCCCTTCCTCAAAAACACCCTGCAAAACCCAACCATATTTAAGAGACCCATGGAAGAGAAGCACCCTTGTAGAGCAGTGGTTCTCACCCAGGGGCCATGTGACAATGCCTGAGGCCATCACCCAGGGGCCATGTGACAATGCCTGAGGCCATCACCCAGGGGCCATGTGACAATGCCTGAGGCCATTTCTAGTTGTTGCAGTGTTCGGGTGCGATGCTGCTTCTGGCATGGAGTGAAGGTTAGGGACACTGCCGAACACCCTGCAACACACAAGTCCGATCTCCATGACAAAGAATTATCCAGTCCCGAATGTCAATAGCACTGTAGTTGAGAAACTGTTCTAAGATTGCGAAGATCAGGGGTAGGAAGAAAACCAGGAGAGAGAGAGGTTGTGAAAACCAGAGTTCCCTGGAGCCAGGAGGGCCAGGAGGGCCAGCAGGTCAATGCTACAGAGGGGCAGGGGAGGTGGGAACTGATAATTGTCCATTTAGTTTAGCAATGAGGACCTTTAGTAATGTGATTTCATTAGCAGCGTGGGGGCAGAGGTCAGTTTGGAGTTGGGGAAGGAGGACTGAAAGGCAGTGAAGACAAGGGGACAGACTCTTTCCTGAGCTTTGAGGTGAACAAAAGGGGTGTTGGGATGAGCTACAAGGCGCTATAGAGGAGAGGAAGAGCTTAGGAAGATGTTGGAAAGACAAACACCCTGTATATGCCAATGACAGAGAACAAGTAGGGATTCAGAAAGGGGATGATTGATGGAAGAGAGGACCCATGGACATCTGTGGTACCAAAAACCAGAGCAGAGGTGCCCTAACTTGAATCAGGTAAGGAAAACTTCGTCTGAGGCTGGAAGGAGGCAGGGTGGCCATAGTTAAACACACAGTTGGGTAGGGGAGTGTAGACTGTCAAGGGTTAACCTGGTGGCTTTTTGTTTTTGGCATGTCTGGGAGACATGACCTTCTGCAGGGGAGAGGTGGTGGGGTAACAGGCTATGAATAACTACTTGTTGATGGATTATAGGGGATCATATTTTGCACTGCGATTTTGTATTGCTCTGCTTTCCCAAATGAGTCTCCTTGGTCAGTTTGTCTATTTTCTTGCCTCAGATGTTCCAAAAGTGAGCAAAAGGCAACTGTGGAAACTCGGGTTCCCCCCACCCCAGGACGTCAGTTGAGCCTGTCCTCTGTGGAATGCCTGTGGGAATCCCAAGTTCCCTTCAAGATGTTTATGGACTTGGGTTTTGGGGATCACCTCTGTCTCTTGGTTCCTGTATCTGCATGTGCACTCTGCTCCATCATGGATTTAAGCTTGGACATGAAATCCTCTCATTCTACAAAATACCTCACACCAAACATTTGGGCGTGTGGCCGGGTCTGGGTTCTTGCAGAGCCCACACCTGTGCCATTTTGTGGGCACCTTGCTCCTCCTCATCCCTTCCCAGATCCTCGTCTGCCTCCTGCTAATTGCCCTCATCTCCAGTTCCTTCTGCCACTAGTAACTCAGCCATCCTCAGCTCCCAAACAGGCTACCCCAAACCATCCGGGCGCATGGTAGACAAGAAAGCTTCCTTTAGACAGATTCATCCTCCAGCAGAAAGTGGTTATGGCTTAAAGCCGTGAAAATGTGTTTTCTCATGGGAGAAGTTCAAAATACAAAATACATAAATAATTTAATGAAATGTTCATCTGTCTTAATTCCTAAAGTGAGTACTGCTCTGGTTGTTAGTCCCACACCGACTTCCCTGTGTTGGCCTGCTTCATCCAATCCTCTCATCTCCCCAGGAAGAACTGAAGCCCTTGGGGGCATGCTGGGTCCTTGCTTTCCCCACCAAATGTGTTTTCTGTAGGACTACAGATTCAGTTAGGGTTTGGGGACCTCTAAGATTTAAGCCCAAAGCCACCACAGCAACTCGCTCTAAGCCAGGAAGGGCCACTCTACAACTGTCACCTTGTAAGGTGTCAGCTCCTTCGGGAACAGCACAGGGAGACATTGGGAGACGGAGCAAAGCTAGAGGAGGAAGAGGCCCACCTGGGAAATGGTCCCAGTCCCCTCGACTGCCTCCTTTGTCTCCAGGGGGCTGGCCTAGAAGTCAGCAGCCCCAGCTTCTGGAACTTGCTCCTCGTCAGCCTTGTGACCTCTGTGTTCTCGTCTGTAGACTGAGGGTAATAAGGGAGGAAGAAAGACATGATGAAATAGGTTCTACGAACAGCTGCCTGGTAGTCACTACTTAATACACCCCAGATGCCCCGTTTCCTTCTGCTTTTGCCACAAGGAAAGGGAGCCTTACCATGTCTTGCCTGGTGCTCAGAATGATTAGCCAAGTGCCCGGTGACCCTCGACCGCTCCCTTCTGCAGAGCTGGCTCATCAGTCAGCGAGGGGGCCTGGAGCACCACGCCTCACCGGTGAGCCGGGTGGGTGTAAGATCCCAGCGTGCCCGCAAGCTTCAGCTCCTGGGGAGATGAGAGGACGGGATGAAGCAGTCTGACCACAGGGAAGACGGTGTGGGACAGACGACCAGAGCAGTACTTTAGAAATTAAGACAGATGAACATTTCATTACATTTCTTATTTATTTATTATGTTTTTGTAGTTTGAACTGCTCCCAAGAGAAAACGGGTGTTGCCCCCCACACCTGTCCTGAAAGTCAGGCCCGGCCCTGCCCACCTCACGGCCACGGAGGCTCCTGGTGCAACACTGGCGGCGCCCAGCAGGGGCCGACCTCGCTCTTCTCCGCTGATGGCTGCTTAGTCACTTCAGTCGTGTCCGACTCCCTGCGACCCTATAGACGACAGTCCACCAGGCTCCCCTGTCCCTGGGATTCTCCAGGCAAGAGTACTGGAGTCGGTTGCCATTTCCTTCACCAATACATGAAAGTGAAAAGTGAAAGTGAAGTCGTTGACAGCAGCCTGGAAAAAGGGTTCTGCAGGGTTTTCGGACCATGAGCCAAAGTAGGACGTGCGTTTTATCTCACCACCCAGTATGGATTTATGCACATGTGTATTTTACTAAACAATACTTACTCTACTACTTTTTGTGTGCATTCTGATCTAGTCTTCTCAGTGCTGTCCCTTATGAGGTCATTTTAAAGCATACTGCTCCCTCCTACCAATAG